>NC_091124.1:140248654-140548654 GCF_040183065.1 Periplaneta americana | reverse complement strand
AAGTGAAAAATTCAATACATTTACTCTTAATATCAGTAGTACCAGTATCATATATGTTTTTCCAAGATTCATTTTGTAGACATAAATGTGAATAATCACTAGATACAGCATTTACGATCCTTTCTTAGTTTTTAAATTAATATTTTGAAATTGTTCAGTAACATTGGAAACACTTAGGATTTGTTTATCATGTTCAGACAAACCATTGATTTTAGGTTCTGTCGAATAGGAATTCAGTCTAATTCTGTGTAAAAACATTTATCAATGGCTGTGCTACTTCAGTTTGTATGCAGTGGGAAAATGACTCTGCGACTAAGGTTTCCAGTTTCAAGGAGTGAATTTAATTTACTTTTACGGAAATTCCGAGAGATAATCTATGTTTATGTCACTAAAGATCACAAATCCATATGAGATTTCTAAAGTCTTTTCTTTACGAATTCAATGTTGGCTATAAATATTAATAAATAATCTAAGAAATATGAATGATTGTAGTTAGAAATCTGATTTACATTATAAAAAGCAAGAAGTTACATTCCTCCGCAAGATTCGAACTTTCGATGATGGTTTTGTCGTCCAACGCACAACCACGGACCTATTCAATGCTTATGTTAATAACCTACAATTTAGCTGTAGCAATGTGGTGTCATAACTTGGGGTTTGTTTATCTAATGTAATTAGATTTAATTTGATTAGTTTCGCAACAATTGGACTTCCTGTTATATCCTTTTATTTAGATGTTTAATTTAGGGTTGATTTATTAACTCTTACTATGCACGATGCCTGTTATTTCAATAATTCTATATCACGTTAAATAGTCATTGTCTAGACTAAAGTATTATCGTCATCCCTCATTTCTCATCGTATTGGCGAACCGACGTGACATGAGACAGTGCGAGTTATAGCTCTAGTTGAGGCTGGATATGGGGTTAGATCTGCTGGCCGTTGGTCGGTGTTCCTGGAAGTACAGACGCGAGGTGGGTTCATCGTTACCAAAATTTAGGGGAGGTCGAAAATCGCCCTATTCCTGGGCGTTCGCGGATTTCTTCATTGGAAGAGGATGCTCTCTTATTCGAGACAGTTCGACAGGACCCCTTTCGGACTGCTAACGGAATAAGAGCAGCGTCTTACTTTCCCAGTTCTTCACAGACTGTGATCAGCAGGTTGAGGAACCGCGATATTAGGAGCCGGAGGGCTGCGCAAATGGAAATATTGGGGGAAGCACAAGCTGTCGACCATCTTGCCTTCGCTACCAATCGAGTGGATTTCTATTGGAGAAATGTAATTTTCTCCGACGAAACAACCATCTCGAGTGATTACGAAGGTCCTGTCCGTGTCTATCGTGAGGATGGTCTCGGACATGACCAGCGCTATGTGCACCGACGTGAAAGATCGGGGCGCTTTAGCATATCATGTTAGGGGTGGATGTCTTACGATGGACCTGGCGTTATAGAACGCATCGATGGCCGGTTTAATGCGGGAACTTACGACCACATTCTGGAAAATATATTCTTTCCCTCCGCCCGAGAACGTTTTCCCGAAGGAACATTGCTGTTCCAGCAGGATAACCATCCCGTGCACTATGCTGCAAGCATTCAAAGATGGTTTCAAAGGAGACCCGAGATCGAAATCATTAATTGGCCTCCGAAGTCACCTGATTTGAATGTCATCGAAAATTTATGGGCGGAATTGCAAAAGAGAAGGATAGCCACCTATGCCCACCGACGCCCTCGAAATCGAGACGAATTGTGGGATCAAGTTGTTGACACCTGGGAAGATCTCGCCGGGGATCAGAACTTATTCCACAATCTCGTGACATCCATGCCGGATCGACTTAGAGCTGTAATAGAAGCTGATGGCATGTGGACAAGATTTTAAGTTAACAGGTCTCTTTTTGTTTCTTATGATTTTTGAGGAAGAATACTTTTATCTTCCAAGTAAGATTTATTTATTTTTTTTGACGAGGTTCGGCCCACTTGTAAGTCCCAGAAATTGGGCATAAATTATTCTATATTTTTCGACAAATTAGACAGTCGAGGAACTCTGAACAAATTAATTACACCTCAATAAAAAAAAAGGTTTACCCGGGATCGAACACGAGACGTTTTGGTTATACAGAGGAACCGACACGCTACTATATGAGCTAACGAGACAAGACAGTAACAGCAGCAGTCCAGAATGTAGATCCCTTAGCAAGCATTTGCCATTCGGTACAGTGAAGCAATGATATTTTGTTACTCGAGCTATGTTGTGAAATCCTGGCCTTAAATGGCAGTCTTCTTCGTGATCCTTATTCTGGTCCTTGTCCTTGTTGTGGTCCTTGTAACAATTATTGTACTATTTGTCATGCTATGTATCGTTACGTCGATATCGAGTGAACCGCGCTGTAGAACTTTAACTTCCAACGACCAAGAATCGTCTCATTCTTTTTCAGGGTAACTGTACATTAACTAGTAGGGGGACAGACCGCGATTTTTTGCTGTCATTAAGTCTGCAACCTTTGAATGTTGTGTAATTTAATTTTGTTATATCCTACTTCAATTTGCATAATTAACTTCTATGATGAACAGTATCATCAAAATTGGCGATTGTCAAAGCTCATCTTCTTCTTGTGAGCCAATGTTCTCCGTTGATATTAAATTCCGACTATTCTCTGTGCAGCTTACAGCAATGAAACCGCATATACTATAAGCAAATGCACGTAGCATAAATTTTCATGAGTGACTGTTCGCAGTAGCAGTCACGAGACTATTCTCCAATGAAAACCTGTAGTACGGACTAAATTTACTATAATTGTGGTCTTATCTATGCAAATTTGAAATTGTGATTAATTATTAATAATTTTATAGCCTATGTATAAGATAATTAATTCCATTGTTACCGACAATTTTAATATAAGAAGCAGAGAAAATACGTCTTTGTCACGGAAATTGTAGACAAGGCGTTAGCTCAGCTGAGACGGAGGTTGGGAACATAACATTACCTTATGAGCGGAGTTATTAAAAATAGTCGTCATCTCAACAAGTAAGTATTTTTAATCTTTTAGTCGAAGTTATGTTTCATTGGAGATAAATTGACTCGAACAAAATCTGTCCGATAGTTTAGGAGAAATCGCTGCGCACAGTCAAACAACATGCCCGAAACCACTTTCTCGAATCAGAGATACTTAAAACGTGTATTTGCGCGAAAAACTTTAAATATTTTTTTGCAGAATCACAGTAGATACTTTCTCTAATGAGAAAGTGAGGAAGATTCCTGAATGGTAAAGTCAAGAAAATCAGCGGTCATCTCGAAAAAAAAAATGTATTTTGTTAAACTATTCTAAAATCAAGGTGAAACCACACTAAGTGCAAGTTTGAACCAATAAATTACTTCGATTTGTGATAGATTAATTAGTTCTGAAATTGTATATGTATATAGATCAATTTTAAATTATTAAGTTTATACTTATGTGAACTAATATCAATAAATATCAAATATCACGAATATCAAATATCTAAAATCAAGGTACATCTGTGGCCGAAAATTATGGTAATTAAAATTCTAGCCCCCGGTAATGAGACATGAGACATTTAACATGTCGGACGTACCTGTAATGCGCATACTGTGTACGTTGTAAAACTTTGTTAAGAATCTCGCCTGGACTGCTCTACTTTTCTTCCGACGATATTTGGAAAAAGAACCCTGCATCGCGGTATGCACCGCAGTGGAAGCGAGTTCGATCCGCTAGTCAGCCAGCCAGGCAGCTCCTGCTGGAGTGACGGATAGTCAATACATCACACATGCGAGCCTTGCGTGAGTGAATCAACAGGTGTGAACGTGATCTGCAGTTTGATTACATCATCGGCTCAGATTTTGTTCGGGGAAGGGTTTGATAGTACTTTCGTGCCGGAGTGCAGTTGGTGTCGGCTAAAAATAAAAAAAAAATAATAACATTATTAATTTATCCGTATGATGCTGCCAATATTGAATTTACGATGTCATACAGTGTAGTCTAGTTTCCTAATTTCACTGTTGCATTATAGTGGAGTCTAATTTATGCCACACACGGGATCAAGGTCGGGTCAGTTTTCGATAGGATCAAGCATTTTTTTGCCGTGTCTAGATGTTTGTGTAGTTATCATAGTCATTAGTAGATCCGAGGATCGTGGGATCGAACTTTGTCGCAGACAGTAAATTACTAGGCGTAGCTTCCTTCGTCAGGGAAGTAAATTAGAGTCCTTCGTGTTGCAGATTTGCTGAAAACTACTAGGGCCGTATTCATAGACATTTTTAGCGCGGGTTTCCGGCGGATGATTAGCGTTTTTCGTATTCATAAACCAGTGTTAACGATAGGATATGATTTGAATTCTGTACTAGTAACCAGTGGATAGCTGGGGCTAGCTTAGTACGCTCGTGCTCGTGCTCGTGCTGCGAAATGTCTATGAATAGCACCCCTACTGTTTGCCAATAAACCCGGGGTTCTGTATGAGATTTGTGATGTCATTATAACCTTTTAAGAATCCTTTGTTTGAAAGAAAAGTAAATCTCGTCATTCCGTATCTGAAATTAGTAGTCTACTTATGTAAGAAGTTCTCATGTAGAAAGTTCTATATGCATTGCTTAAGCTCTTAGTGCGAAGCTGCCGTCTTATTCCTAATACAGTCAGCTCTGGATATAATGAACTCGGTTATAGTGAACATTCAGCTATAGTGAACCTAAATCGTTGGTCCCGACCCGAATACATTAAAAAGTACATTAATATTTGCGTTTATAGTGAACCCTCGCTTCTGTTATATTGAACCTAAAACTATAACTTCCCCAAGAAAATGTAATTTTGAAATGGCCAAAGTGGTAATTTAGGAAACCCTTTCTCCTATAAACTTGCAAGAATATGTTCAGAATAAAATCTCAAATCTTCTACTCCTTAAGTGCATTGAAAAACAAAGGATTTGTTCAGCTTCTTGGACAACTTGACACATGTTAAAGAGAATAGTTCTGATAGTTCTGATACCTTTAAAAGAGGTTATTACAAGAATAGGAAAAGAAAGTGTTTTCTTTTATAATAGGGAGTAGAGTGATGACCAAAGGGTTAATACAAGAAAGATTACAGTATAATGGTCCTCAACTCTTCCTCCTGCATTTTTGTAAAAGTGAACCCGGGGAAATTCCAAGGCCCAGTACACAGTAGCATACTTCTAGTGGGAAGAGGTGCGAAATCGGTCAGTGCCTACTACCTACATGGCCAGATTAGATTCAAGTTTCGAACTGTGAACATCAGGATGACAAAGCGTAAAGTGTTTAAGTTGGAAGATAAAGCGAACATTAGTACTGATATTGAACGTGGTCTGACCCAAACAAGCATTAATACTATATGCATAGCAACGTCAGTAGTATAAAAACAGGCACTTCGGTTTTAATGAACCTTGATATAGTGAACGAAATATGCTGGTCCGCAGAGGTTTACTATAACCGGAGTTGACTGTAAATTATACTGTTCACTTGAATAGTAGTACACACCATCTGAAATACTAGCTTACGGAGGCAGTCTTTATATTCAGATATCAGTAATGTTCAGACGCAGGTTATGTCTCTCTTCTTCATTTTCAATTTCCTTGTCACGGCAACCGTATCCATAGTTTTTATATCTGGTCCACAGTTTTAATGCATAGAGACTATCCGGTTTTGTCATTTTTATTGGAGTACAGAGATTAGATGGTTATAATATGTTACCTATTTATTATTTTAAGCTCTTACTCAGTTATTCAGATTCCATTATTTTTGGCTGTAGTGAATGTTTCGTAGAGTACAGAGTAACCTTTTAAAAATTCCTCTTCAGAACGAAAAGTTTCATTTCTTCAGATTAAATTTCTTCACATTTAAAGGACTAAACTAAAATCCTTTCAATCATTCATTATCATAATACTCTGGTCTCTTAAATTAAATCAATGGTTTTCCCGAAACACGCTATGAAATGTTTTACATAAAACAATTTTTATCTGGGAAAGAAAGCAAAAACTAACAAAATTGTATTAAAGTTATTTGTTTAAAATATCTCAAAGAATAACCCTCTGAAATTAATGACATTACTTACGGTTCATTCTGTATTTGAGGAGATTTAGTTCTATGTCAAAACAGTGACAGCTTCCCTCTTTGACATACTGTACATAGCGGATAACTCGGTATTGAAGAAAGACGCAAAATTAAAACTGCAGAGCTAAGATTTCTACACACTGTTACTGGTTATTGTTTAAAGAGAAGTATAAAAATAAAGGCACTACTTAAAATCGTTAATGCAGTAGGAAAATGACTATAACAGTCGTTAAGAATAGAAAAACGCCACCTACGTTGAAGGTTATAGAAGGGGCCGATCCCTCTGTCACTAAAGCAAAGTTTTTCTCCGGTGTGATATATCAAGAGGCCCAGTTGTTGTAGAGCAAAGAAAAGGAAGTTTACAACATTACTGTCACAGTGGTTTGTGGTAAGAAAATTTGTATGAATAATAATTGGTTATCATCTCGGGTAATCACATTGCGAATCCTGGACCTCATCTCGCCAAATACCATCTTGCTGTCACCAATTAGATCGACGCTAAATAATCTAGTAGTTGGTACAGTGTTTTTAAATAGTCGGCTAAAAAAATCATACCACCGTCAACACCATAACAATCACCTCTTCCCCATCATCGCAATAATAACCACCATTGCCACGTCATAACCATCATCACCTTCAAAACTGTCCTCATAATCATTCGAACAGTTCATGCGAAATGTATAGTATACGTAACTAACGTGAATTATAATCCCAATCCACTGAAGTGATCAGTAGTTCGACTTCAAGAACTTGTGGCACTGTTATACTGGAGAGCTTTGTCAATTTCCAAACGTTTAATAATGCATATATCCATTAAATAAGCCTTAGGGTGAATAAAATTGTGGTCTCAAAAATATCTTCTGCCATAGCGCAGTTCTAAGTAAATCGCGAATTAGATTAACATAATATTCCTTTAAAGTGTTTATTTTTTTTCTCGGTTGTGATTGTTATATAGATTCCCACGCCAAGTTACAGTTATAGGCTGAGGAGCAGTACTGTCACCACCACCACCACCACCACCACCACGTAGCTTTCATGGAGTTATGTCTCTCTTGCTGGCCTGTTTTGGCCTTATTTTTCCAAAAGTCGCTTAATAGCTTTTTCTGTCTTTTACTTTTTGGTACATAGATTTATAAACACTTTGGTAACATTCTGTGAAATGTTTCTCATTTTATAATTTTCAATTTTAAATACTTCTGCAAGTTCGGTCCAGTACAGATACCGGGATCAATCTGCGCATGTCGTACTTCACAGCTACGTTACATTTCAGTACCCGCAGTAGCAGGATTGCTGAACTGAAAACATTGGTCGTAAGTTAGCTTTATGTACGAGTACTACATATTGATCCGTCTCAGTGGAAGGAAATGTTAGTTTTCAGAACACTACCTGCTCGCACCCCCCTTGCCTGATTTCACCCCAATCATCAAAACATTGTAACGGTCGTGCAACGGTCGCCAAGCGCAGAAATTGGTCCCGGTATCTATGTTAGAGTGCATCTCAGAACGTCGACCGACGCTTATCACTCCTATAATCCCTAAACTACACGATATACTGCAATGGAGAAGAAGAGATACAGACGAAGTATCAATATATCCAACGTGACCTTGTCGTCATCTAGTGATGCGCGGGAACGGAAAGTTCGACGAGTCTATAGATCTCGCGGCAGCCGAAGCAGTGTAACTAGAGAATGCGAAATGATAGAACATTCGCAGAGGTGTCAAACTATTAGTAATGAACCAGACTACAGTCTCAATTGAGCAACAAACAGAAGTTGACAAGTTGAAGTTGAGTGAAGAGAGAAAATTCATATTGTCGAGGCATATGCAGCACAAATGGGAGCGGGTGTTGTAAGCAACTGATACATTCATTCAGTATCCCATCCCGAGAGGCGTATTCACATATGAAACTTACGACTGTGTGCCCGATACAGCCTGCCTCAATTTTTTAATACTGGAACTATTTTCAATCCCTCCTCAATCTATGTATTAGTATGTGATCCATCCAAAAACAACTGCTGTTTTTCTTATGTATTTAATTTCTTCTATCCTTTTTGATTGCATCTACTACTCTGGTTGTCCAGATTTCAATATGAGTAGCTAAAAGAAGTGAAAAAAGACTGACCTTAATAAAATAGGATTTCTGAGTGATACTGATGAAGAATTATTGAATGGACTCTTCTTCAATTCCTTTCAGAAAAGTGAGCATTTCCCTTCCAGGGACTGAGTTTGTCTTTTCTAAACATGGTCAGAAAGTCTTACTACTTGTGAATGTCTTAGTTGTTATATTATCCTTCCTATGTGAGAATAAACTGAACAAACAGTCCAAATCTTAAAGCAGATTATACATAATGAGAATTGTAATGATGCAGTACATTACTTCCTGAGAATCTACGGTATCCTCTCGCTGTTCTGGTCTTCCGATGAACCAACACTAGACTCTTTCACGTGGCGGTCATCCCTAGAGTGTGGTCAGCACGATGCAAGGCTACAGTAGAGACATCAAAGCACAAGTACAAAACAAGGTACAAACACCCAGTCTCGTCGGATGGAGCAAAGTCTCTCACGCCTGGAATATAACCACGGATCGCTTCGTTGGGAAGCGTTCGAGCTATCCATAAGCTACAGTAGTGGACACCGCAACTACTATTACTGCTACTTCTACGACTACTGTTACACTTCTATCGAGTAGGGTTCGAAATATATGTTATGTAAAATTAGACTACTAGTAAACTCGATTTAAGCATTTTGTAAAATTCCGCCTTATTGTTTTTTCTATAGTAATTCTCTCATTACTGTTTCAGATGTACCTGAATGCGCTTTAAATGCTAGATCAACACTTTCTTCTTTATTTTCTTTTCACTGAGTTAGCGATATTCTGAAACAGTATATTTTTCATTTGGTGCTAAATCAATATTGAACTTCTATGTTTGTGCTTGTTGCGAAAGTTGGAAACTATGTTACATGGAGATAGTAGTTTCAACGTTGCCCTTGCACTCTTTAAAACTTTCTTTTTGACTAGACGCACTGCCAGCGCTCCACTGAAGTAGGGATACTTCTTTCCTGGAGAGGTCACACGAAGTAGTTTTTCTGATAAGACAAACAGGACGGGACCTCTTCTATCGCTAACTTAATCTAGGAAATACGACTGCTTTCGGAGAACAGCTCACGTTTGAAAGTTAAATGAAAACAAAGCAAACACTGTTGGGCTTTATAAGAATACTGTGAATTAAAGATTTATTTACACAAGAGACAGCATATTAACATCTTTGGTAGGAATCCCAAATGTAATTAACAAGCTCAAAAAATTCGTGAGGTTGACAGCATCGTTTCTCGAGAAGGGGTACGAGTTACGCAACACATAGATTCAAATACTACTTATGTTTAATTGTAAATGTAATGTGCAAAGTTTAGTAGCCATTATAGTTTTCATTATGATAAAGTATTCATAACATATTTCTTACGAGTGGCAAGTATGTAAGGTCGCCGCAATTGCACTAAATTTCAAATGAACTTGTGAAAATAACCACAAAATAGTTAAAATTATGTAATATTGTGTAATCAAACATTATACCAATAAAATTTGAATTGTAAAAGTTTGTTGGAGCTTCTGTAAACTACACACATGCATGTCAGTTGTGGGAAACGACCAGACACTTCGGATATCATCAACGAAGATGTACTATTCTGAACTGCTGCGGCATGGAAGCATCCAAGGAGGATCAACTTGCCGTAATCATTTTTAATCCTGGGACTTCACCGACACAGATACATCGGTGAATAATTGTTAGAATGATAGCTAGATAAGTCAGAGATGATCGATTAAAGTCGACAATTCTGGACAGGTCAAACCACACTGAAGGATGACGAGGGATGCCACAAGTTTGACCCGAAATCCAAGCGTGCCAGCATGCAATGGAAGCACACCTCATCACCATCCTCCACAAAGTTCAAGACGTGACCAAGAACAGAAAAAGTGGTGTTTGCCATGTTTTTTTTTTTTTTTTTTTTTTTTTCGATCTTCGTGAACCTATTACTGATTTCTTAGAGCTTAATTACAGGTCCATTATTAACAGGTATGTGAGACATTACAGGGGTAGTGAAATTAGATCAAAAACAAAATTCCAAAATTAACTTTTGCGCCATCAGCGGTGTGATCCTTCACGATAACCCAAAACTACGACCGCTCTTATCACAACGAACACATTGCAAAAGTTGCAAGCGAAGGTTCTTCAAAACGATATTTTCTGTCATGTGATTTGCAAGGTTTTGAACCATTGAAGAGGAAAATATAGAGGTGCAGGAATCTGTTGAACAACGGTTCTAGACTGAACGAGATCTCTTAATCTAACCGCTGTCGATTTTTTAGCTTTGCAGTGAACAATTTGTGTAAACAGCTCTGGTAAATTTTAATGTACACGGCCGTCTGTGTTAAAAGCTTTCAACGGCGGTCGGGTTTAATTTCACTATCCCTAATACATAGGCTTACAACAGTTTTAAAGTAAATAGTAATCACCACCACCACCACCACCACCATGGACTTTTCCGTTCTGGACCATATGGTATGTGACGGTAATCTAAGAAAGATCTTGCCGAGTAATAAAAAGTCTCCTAAGTTGGCTATCAGCTATCCCAGTGCAATACTACTAACAGAATTGCTATCTTGTAGTCTGTATTTACTGTAATTCGATATGTGAACTTGATTGTGGCATAGGTTTCCGTACTCCAGGCTAATGCTCAATTTTAGCTATTGGCTCCATGTTTAGGAAAGTTGCTCTTGAAATTTATTCAACATACAGATTTCCTCTTCTGTTGCCTTCCCTAATGATGGAATCAGTAATTAATTCCGAAAAGTTGAATGTCTCTAGACGGTGTAAATAACTAAATATCTTGTGCCACTACTGGTTTGAAAGTTTTAAACCGACGAAAGAGGAAGTAGTTTTATGGGCAAGAAGAAAGTGCGGACTAGAGGAATAGCATATAGGCCTACAGCGCTGGCACAATGGTGAAGAACAGAACTATTCTCGTAGACATCTCGTGCAGAAGTCTGCTATCGTTAAATTGGCAACGCCGCACAGTAGTTCCAAATACAAATCAAACAGGACAAAATTAATAACTCTTCTAGTTTCTAACAGATTTTCATAAAATTTCGTATTCAGGTTACAAGTAGCACGCGCGCGCGCGTGTGTGTACTCTGATTACGTTTGGTTATAGTAAACTACCCTTTCATAGTGGTTGAAATTTTTTTAGAATAATAGTAATAATTTTATAAAACAGATTTTCGCAGGGATTGGAACGAATTCACAAGTTGCATTATGATATATGGAGATTGAAATAAAAAAAATAATCTGCGAGCGAAGGCTAGATAAACCCAGGGTTAGTGCTGTTTCATCTGGATGTTTTGTCCTAATAAGGCTAAGTTTGTTAATTTCGGAAGGAGTTTTCTGTTGCTTGATTTGAGAGCACACTAGAAATCTTTCCGTCAGTCCTAGGGTGAACAGGTTCCTCCTGCACAAGTATTTCACGGCCTTATATGAGAAACCTATAGTAGCACTTTCAGCGGACAAGGTCACACTTGTGATTTTTCTCAGGGTTCTTCCATTACCTTATACATCATTCCCCCCCCCCCCTTAGTGGTATGAGTTATGAGTCCACTTATATCGAGACTTAGCACAGTAGATATTCTAGGTCGCAGTATGGGTCGTAGTGCCCCCTCCCGAAATTCAACTCAATGTAAAATGGAGTGCTTTAGTATGGGGAAATGTATAAAAGTTCAGGAAACTGGGAAAATACCGAAGGAAGGTCTTATCCTACTGTCTTACGCAGAGTATCTACTCCATTGAACGCCAGGAATCGAATCTGAGTCCGCGGAATGATAAGGCCGTGTTTTAATCCCTGAGTTCGCCGACGGAATAGCATAAGAGTTACTTCCGGTCAAAGGACTACTATGATCACAGCGCTACAGTCAGATGTCCGGGAAACATAGGTATAGCTTGTTTGCCAATGATAGCAACTCGAGCTACATTTACCCATCAGTACACAACAAAGCCGCGAGGTAGGACCCCATTGCAGCGTGAGTGGGCATCCTCGTTGCTTAAACAGCAGAGAAGGGGTAAATGAATGCCGGCTAGGAGAGTGGTTGTTGAGACAGAGGTGAACTTGTACCAAGCCGCGGGAATTGCTGTATGGTGCATTAATTAGGACTTCATGCATTATTAACTGGTGCCTTAGGTGGAAGTAGTATCAGCTTCACGCACTACCTGATTTACTCCAAATACGGGGATTCCTGTTTCCCATTTCATATGAGACCAGTTGAATCTTATGCTTCCCATGTATTCCGCTAGTTGTTGTAATTATACTGCCTAGCGCGGTGCTGTACCTCTGAAATGGTACGGTTCGGGTCCCTAGGATGTCTCGGTCTTAAGTAAGGAGTGCTGTCGAAGTCTTTTTGGCAGGGTTGCAATCTTTTACCATGACTATTACACTCTTACTACGTCATACTACTTTTGACCAATAAAACGGTACGAAAGGACGTATTTCAACCACTCATGGCTGCTTATCGCACAATTTTATCGCGTCCCTAGCATTTGTTTAATTTTATCGCGTCCCTAGCATTTGTTTCTTTGTTTGCCAACATTTGAAACTGCGCTGGTCTGGACGTCAAAAATATATATATATATATATATATATATATATATATATAAATTACAAACCACTCCAGTCGATGCACAGCAGTTTCAAATAAGACTCGCATTGGCATTCAAGAACAAGAATTAATGAAAATCACTGATCATACCTATGCATCTTCTGAGATCCGATTTACAAATAAATGAAGAGCACCATTCGGAAATCCTGAATAAGTTGAATACACCATGTAGGCCTAAATCAACGAGTTCCACTTCTATTACGCACACGTCCAATATAACATCAATTGAACCACCAACCACATTCAAATTTGAAAATTGTACATTCAATAATTATTCCTTTTAAAATTATTCATTCGGAAATCCTGAATAAGTTGAATACGCCATGTAGGCCTAAATCAAACTGACTAGTCATACTAGTCGTGTAATATGTAATGAGGTGGGCGAGACCTCATTCATATTCTATACCTAAATCAAAGAGTTCCACTTCTATTACGCACACGTCCAATATAACATCAATTGAACCACCAACCGCATTCAAATTTGAAAATTGTACATTCAATAATTATTCCTTTTAAAATTATTCATGTTTATTTTTTATGTCATCGTCGTTAATTAAAACTTTTCTAACACTTGTGTACAGTATATTAGTTAGGTTATGTTATAGCTTCTGCTATATGATATTATGGATAGTCACGTATCAGAGATTGTTTAATATTAAGATTTATTGAAAATCATCTGTCAAGTGACGTTGATTACTGGGATTCGGATAATTGAAGTTTTAATAATAAAAATGAAACTGAATCAACACAGCCTTCTTGACTAGTAACATTGCCATCGTGTATACGTGTAGATCGAGAACTTCTCGACGAGAAGGCATTGCTCACTACTGCCATCTAGCGTAATAATTGTAATGTTGAGATGGTACAATAATACATTTGAAGACAGTTGTATTTTCTTAAGTCAATTAATATTTTATTGTATTGGAGTACTTCGTTACTTCTAATCTTTATATACTTTCTTCTAATCGTGTAATAGTCAATTAAATCCCACTCGAGTTTTGATTTTCTCTAGATAAATCAAAACGGCTAGTGAGATTACTGTTGATAAAAACCTGCGTGTAGCAACATCTACTTAATATCTTCATAATTACAGTTTATTTTTCATCCAGACTTAGATTTTACACACACACACACACACACACACACACACACACACACATATATATATATATATATATATATATATATATATATATATATATATATATATATACATACATACAGGGACATAATTTAATTTTACTTCAATTTTTATTGTACCTGAATTTTTTAATGTACTTCACTCCCACCCCCTCTACTAGTAGTCGACCTGGTTGGCGAGTTGGTATAGCGCTGGCCTTCTATGCCCAAGGTTGCGGGTTCGATCCCGGGCCAGGTCGATGGCATAAGTGTGCTTAAATGCGACAGGCTCATGTCAGTAGATTTACTGGCATGTAAAAGATCTCCTGCGGGACAAAATTCCCGCACATCCGGCGCCGCTGATATAACCTCTGCAGTTGCGAGCGTCGTTAAATAAAACATAACTTTAACTTTAACCTCTACTAGTAAACTTCCAAATGTTCTCCACACAGAACCAAGGCCGCGTATGCGGTCATAGTAAGCAGTACTGAGTTAGTATAGTACGTTCCAGAAATATGTTCGTGTTTTCCAGTGAAAAAAAGCTTTCAATATTGAATCATATTTTCGCAAAGGTACTGTCGTCCGTTTGCCCACGTCGTCGCATCCCGGTTTCCTCTACCCGCTCCTGCTCGCCCCTCTGTAGCTGGGCTGTCTTAGCTCTTTTCTGAAAACATTAATTTCTGTTAGGAAATGGACGTCTACGTAATATTATGCAACTGTTTAAAATAACTTAAATAAATGGCCTCGTTAAGTAATTAACTGTCACGTGATTTCTCCCCTTTCTACGACCCTGCTACATAATCACTTGGACGGACAGTAGATAGCATGTCTGAGTAATTTTATCTTTTCGGATCGGACAGAAGTAAAGACTGAATTTAGAGTACGTAAGGTACTCTTTTATAGAGTAGGTACAGAATTATTTCAACATGAATACGAAGGCCGAAATTGGTAATTGGAATTAGGTACAGTAGTCTATAGTGCGGCTGCGAATATATTGAATAAGCAGTCGTGGACAGCCGATAAGGGGTGGTCCTCGAGCTTGGGGGCTGGGCGAAGGGCTAACAACCCATCACCGTAAAAAACAGCTTGTTACGAATTCCTACAGTAAGCCTCGGAATAGGACTGATTCTCTGGCACGACCACAGCAAAGGAATAAGGTTTTGAGATTTGGCACTTGGAACGTAACTAGTCTTTATAGAACAGGAGGGGTAACATTAGTAGTAAAAGAACTAGCTAGATATAGAATAGACTTTGTGGGAGTACAAGACGTTAGGTTAGATGGGAATGGCATATCACAAATAGGAGATTACTTGTTGTATTATGGGGAAGGAAACAATAATCACCAATTAGGAACAGGATTCTTTGTACATAAAGGAATAAAATCAGCAGTAAAAAAAGGTCGAATTTATCAGTGACAGGTTATCATATTTAGTACTTAAGGGTAGATGCTGCGACATCATAGTTATAAATGCTCACGCCCCTACAGAAGAGAAAGACGACCATATAAAGGATAGCTTCTATGAGGAATTGGAACATACTTTTGATCAGTTACCTAGATATCACATGAAAATTTTATTGGGGGATTTCAACGCTAAAGTAGGACGGGAGGATATTTTTACACCAACTATTGGAAAAGAGAGCCTACACGCAATTAGTAGTGACAATGAAGTTAGCTTAGTCAACTTTGCCACATCGAAAAATTTAATTGTCAAAAGTACAACATTCCCCCATAAGGATATACATAAATATACTTGGACTTCTCCAGATGGATTGACACACAACCAAATAGATCACATCTTGATAGATAAACGGAGACATACTAGTATAGTAGATATTCGAACTTTCAGGGGTGCAGACTGTAATTCTGACCATTATTTGGTGATTGGAGAATTAAGAGAAAGATTATCAGTAGCCAAGCGAGTAGAGCAACAAGTTAATATTACTAAATTCAGTATTTTGAAATTAAAGGACGAGGAAGCTAAGCAAAATTATCAGGTCGAAATTTCGAATAGGTTTGCCACCTTAGAAAGTTCCGACGAAGTTGAGAAAGAATTAGATGTTAATAGCGTGTGGGAAAATATCAGAGATAGTATCAAAATTGCAGCTGAGCAGAGCATAGGTTATTATGAAACTAAGAAAAAGAAACCGTGATTTGATGAAGATTGTTGCATGGTAGTAGAAAGAAGGAAACAGGCAAAATTGAAATTCTTACAGGATCCAGTTGAGGAGAAGAGAGATAATTATTTCAATGAAAGACTGGAAGCAAGTCGTACACTTAGGAATAAAAAGAGAGGTTACTTGAAGGAAAAACTGAATGAGGTAGAAACAAATAGTAAGAATAAAAACATTAGAGATTTATATAAGCGTATAAAGGAATTTAAGAACGGATATCAGCCAAGGGTAAACGTGATCAAGGATGAGAATGGTGACTTGCTTGCAGACTCTCCATCAATCCTAAACAGATGGAAAAACTATTTTGCGCAACTACTAAATGTACATAGGCCAAATAGAAATGATGGGGACGATATTTAAATACAAACTGCTGAGCCATTTATATCCGAACCCACGCTTTCAGAAGTCGTAATTGCGATAGAAAATCTGAAAAAGTACAAGTCTCCAGGTATCGATCAAATTCCAGCAGAATTAATACAAGAGGGTGGAAGTGCATTATATAGCGAAATTTATAAAATTGTACTTGCTATTTGGGAAAAGGAAATTGTACCAGAAAAATGGAAGGAGTCCATAATTGTACCTATTTTTAAAAAGGGGGACAAAACCAACTGTGGTAACTTTCGAGGAATATCACTTTTGTTGACGTCGTACAAAATTTTGTCCAATATTCTTTTGGGAAGATTAACTCCGTACGTAGATGAAATTATTGGGGATCATCAGTGCGGTTTTCGGCTTAATAGATCGACTATTGATCAGATTTTTTGTATTCGACAGATAATGGAGAAAAAATGGGAGTATAAGGGTACAGTACATCGTTATTCATAGATTTCAAAAAGGCATATGACTCAGTTAAGAGGGAAGTATTATATGATATTCTTATTGAATTTGGTATTCCCAAGAAACTAGCTCGATTAATTAAAATGTGTCTCAGTGAAACATACAGCAGAGTCCGTATAGGTCAGTTTCTATCTGATTTTTTTTCCAATTCACTGCGGGCTAAAGCAAGGAGATGCACTATCATCTTTACTTTTTAACTTCGCTTTAGAATATGCCATTAGGAAAGTTCAGGATAACAGGCAGGGTTTGGAATTGAACGGGCTACATCAACTTCTTGTCTATGCAGATGACATGAATATGTTAGGAGAAAATACACAAACGGCTAGGGAAAACACGGAAATTTTACTTGAAACAAGTAAGGCGATCGGTTTGGAAGTAAATTCCGAAAAAACAACGTATATGATTATGTCTCGTGACGGGAATATTGTACGAAATGGAAATATAAATATTGGAGATTCATCC
Organism: Periplaneta americana; assembly: GCF_040183065.1. Lineage (NCBI taxonomy): Eukaryota > Metazoa > Arthropoda > Insecta > Blattodea > Blattidae > Periplaneta > Periplaneta americana. The sequence goes on along the minus strand of NC_091124.1, from coordinate 140,531,293 downwards.
TTCGAAGAGGTGGAAAAACTCAAATATCTTGGAGCAACAGTAACAAATATAAATGACACTCGGGAGGAAATTAAATGCAGAATAAATATGGGAAATGCGTGTTATTATTCGGTTGAGAAGCTCTTATCATCCAGTCTGCTGTCCAAAAAACCTGAGAGTTAGAATTTATAAAACAGTTATATTACCGGTTCTTCTATATGGCTGTGAACTTGGACTCTCACTCTGAGAGAGGAACATAGGTTAAGGGTGTTTGAGAATAAGGTGCTTAGGAAAATATTTGGGGCTAAGCGGGATGAAGTTACAGGAGAATGGAGAAAGTTACACAACACAGAACTGCACTCATTGTATTCTTCACCTGACATAATTAGGAACTTGAAATCCAGACGTTTGAGATGGGCAGGGCATGTAGCACGTATGGGTGAATCCAGAAATGCATATAGAGTGTTAGTTGGGAGACCGGAGGGAAAAAGACCTTTAGGGAGGCCGAGACGTAGATGGGAGGATAATATTAAAATTGATTTGACGGAGGTGGGGTATGATGATAGAGACTGGCTTAATCTTGCACAGGATAGGGACCGATGGCGGGCTTATGTGAGGGCGGCAATGAACCTCCGGGTTCCTTAAAAGCCATTTGTAAGTAAGTAAGTCTATAGTGCGATAATATGCACAAAAGAACTGAAGCCTGTGAAGAAATTAATGGCCGCCATTTTAAAAAAAGTCTTTAAATATCCATATTATGATTATTTTTCAATTAAACTTCATTCTCTATATTGTACGCTAATGTTCTGTTGATAGTATAATATACACTGCATACTGAATACGTCCGAATGGATAGCTCAATTCGTGAGTAAAACCACTTATTGTTAATACTGTAGACTACTGTATTTTGATTATACGAAAACCTGTAATGAAAACTATCGAACTGAAAATCGCGATATTTCTTAGTTTACGTAAATGGATGAACTACTTTTCTTCCCTCCTATACTTAGTAAAGAAATCTGTTTGTATTTTACGCCAGTATCATCGAACTCCAGTCGTGGAAGGGGGTAGCAAACGGTGTTTCGGTTATCAACCGTTAATCCAAAGGTATAGCCAGGTTAATATGAGAAAAATTAGTAAAACTAAAATGATGTCCCTGTATATACAAATACATTTCATACCTTTTTTAGTACTAAAAATGCAAAGAATGACCATTACAAAATAACATACATAAACGTGAAAAAGTTACGTTCATTTTAAAACTTTTTAATATAAGGGACTTGCAAAAAATATTCAGAAGCTATGGGAACCGTGGTGTACTTGAATGTATTCTCCTGTTAACCAACTTTGTACAATACACTTGTATTTATCGTCTCTGTTCAAACAAGATTTGTAAAAGCAATAATTTTTCACCATCATCACCTCTTCGATAGATTAACCTCATCTGCCCGTTCCGTCCTCACTGCCATGAGAACTATGAATAAACGTTCTTCGGCAGCATTATATCTAGGTAACGCGGCCCGCTTAAAACATTACCAGAATACACAAAAAGTGGGACACACATTATCCCTTTAAAATGGGAACAAATATTAATTTCCTTGTCTGGAAATTGAACCCAGACCACATGGGTTTATATTTAATCCCTCTTGAATGATAGAAAAGAGTAAATCATATCATTCTGAGAAATTGTGTAATCTTTGACTGATATTAATTACCTTCAATATCTTCCGTTTTCGTGGAAGTTTTAAATAAAATAGAATGCAATAGTTAGAAAGGAGATAGGGTATTCTAAAATCAGTGAACAGCTGTACAGTATTTGACCACATTATGAATAGCCTACGTACGAGATTTTATACCAGAGATGGACAGTCGTGTGCTTTCATTGATGTACATTGTTCTGATGATTGTCTATCCTCCAAAGGTGGGCAATGAGAACGCTAGCTCTTTCAGCTAACGGGATGAGCGCCTGGAAGAGACAAGAGCTGATGACTTGATGACTTCTAATAGGAGTGAACAACAAATTTTTACTTTTTGTCTTGCTCCGAAATATAAATAGGTGAATATTACTAATATGTGTGCCCTAAAACTGAATTTAAAATCCAAATTGCCCCATCACGTACCATTTTCCGGGAAATGAATTGAATTTTTAATGAAAAATGTGGGTTTTTAATTTTTCGCTGCTACTGATAAAATTACAATACACTATGGATTCAAAATTCCTCATTATACTTGCAAAATGTGTACTGGATACAAAAATGATGTAACATAGTTTAAAACACAACAACAATAAAATATTTCATGCATATAATGAGAAAAATCTCGGAATTTGAATTACATTTAAAATAATTTTCTGAATGACTTCTGTTTATAACTAGACCCGGGACTGTATTTTACAAGGAACCAACAATAGTCTGCTGGATGATGATCTTCCTTTATATCGCCTTGCCATTTCAGATATTTCTTGATGGAATCTTTCCCCATGCTCGTCGTTTATCGCTCCAAAGTTAGGAGGAAAGAAATCCAAATGAGAATGTAAAAAGTGTATTATAGGAGATATATTACACTCCATTTTGTCATATGCACTTAACAGGATTTCCACAACAAGTTCTGTGTAGTTCTCTGCCCTAGAATTTCCAAGGAAATTTGAGCAAACGTCTTTGAAAGCGCGCCATGCCATTCTTTCTGTAACGGAAAATTTTTCCTCAGACAAAGGGTCAGCCATAACTTTGTAAATTTGTGGACCGATGAAAATGCCCTCTTTTAATTTTCCTTCGCTCAAACTGGTAAACGTTTCCTTTAAATACTGAAAACCACACCCTTGTTTGTTCATTGCATAGATCTCACTTTGAACTATTATGAAATTTACTTAATAGAAGGGACCAATATCTGTTTATTTATTATAAGTACAAAATAACATGCCAACAATCATAATAAACCGTAAATAAGACATAAACTCATAAAATATATTAGCTTTTGTTTTGGTTTATACCCCCAACCAGCGGCAGATGTTTCCTGGGGGAGAGCTTATCGAAAAGTGAAATCATAGTATATCTTCAAAACCTTACGTGATACGAAGAAAAGAGATACATTTTCGGATTCAGCGCACATCAAACCATAAGGGACCCATTGTTTTAAGTCGGAGCAAAATTCTTGTTGTTCAATGTAGTTTGCTGTAAGACTAGATGACACCACATTACTTTGTACCACGCTGCAGTCAGTTCGGCAGCTTTGGCATCGTCAGATTTTGAAAGGAAAGTTAGCCCATTTTCCCAAATTGTCAACGAGAACATCTAGTTTGTAACAAGATCAATTAGAGGCATTTGTAGGTATTCTTGAGAGTCTAATTCAAGAATTTTCTATCAGATTTCGAGATCTATATGATTTTTCAATGGATCATAAAAATTTTTGCTGCGCCCTGTTCAACTACTATAATAATTGATGCTGTGCCTTTTGATCTTCAATGCGAGTTGCTCACAATTCGATGTGGTAGTGAGTTGAAGGCTAAACATGAATCACGAAGAAGCCTATCACAATTTTATAACCATTTTTTTTTGCAGATTCCCCACATATGCACAAAATGGCTGCAGAACTGTTATCAATATTTTGCTCAACTTATCTGTGTGAGAAACTATTCTCTCTAATGAAGATAAATAAATCTTCAAGAAGAGCTACTCTAACTGATGATTATATCAATGCAGTTCTTCGAATTGCAAGTGCAAGATCGATCGCACCAAACATAACTCGTCTTATTCAGCGAAAAGAGACGCCCTCCCCATCATCTGCTGAATGAAATTTAAGATATGCAAGAACAAATGTTTCGTTTATGATTATTGATGTTTATTAATTTATTTCTATATTTAACCTACAGTTTGTCATTCATTGTTTATGCTGTATTCTAACCAAGTTATTGTGTACTTCTAAGTACTGTATTTCCATGTCTACAAGTATTAGTTGGTCAAAAGAGTATTTAGTTATCATCACAACTGAAAATAACGTATTTTCTTTTCTAATCATAACCTAATAAAATGAATATAAGTAGACATATTTACTTAGCACATGTCGCTTGTGTTTCCCAATCATAAGCTCATGAACTGAATAGTAGATATTAGGTACAATGAAATTGTTAAATGATTCGATACGCGTCCCTTTCGTAGTTGTGCAAGCAGCTATATACGTATAGTTCGCGCCATGGATTTTGGCAGATGGATTTTGTTAATGTGAACTCGAGAGCGAGTTCCTCACCGCTGCAAGATCGGTTATTTCTGTCGCAGCTGGAATGGTTAGGACATAAGAGTAAACACGCACGCCCGAGTGTTCTATTGGACTCTGGACAGTCACCTCCAAAAACTAAACAAATATTACAGTAGTCTATAATGTGTCTCTGGTATTCCCAAGTAACTAGTTCGATTAATTAAAATGTGTCTCAATGAAACTTACAACAGAGTCCGTATAGGCCAGGATCTATCTGATGCATTTTTCAATTCACTGTGGGCTAAAGCAAGGAGATGCATTATCACCTTTACGTTTTAACTTCGCTCTAGAATATGCCATAAGGAAAGTTCAGGATAACAGAGAGGGTTTGGAATTGAACGGGTTACATCAGCTTCTTGTCTATGCGGATGACGTGAATATGTTAGGAAAAACTGCACAAACGATTAAGGAAAACACGGAAATTTTACTTGAAGCAAATAAAGCGATAGGTTTGGAAGTAAATCCCGAAAAGACAAAGTATATGATTATGTCTCGTGACCAGAATATTGTACGAAATGGAAATATAATCTGTTTATATATGGGAATATGTTAATCCTTAGTCAATAGATAAGACTGACTTTTACGAAATATGAACATTAAGAGATGGAAATTGGGAGGCAGTAATAATCGAAATAATTATACAGATTTATTTTTTTAACCAGCAGACGTGCAGCCTTTAAATTTAAAACAGAGATTCACTCATAAAATTGGGTTAAACTATTAATTTAATCTCTCAGAATTGTTTCTAAAATGTATAAGGAAAGTAAAGAAATTCAATTTCATGTAGGCTACTCCCTTCAAATAACTTCAGGTTTTTTTTAATTCCAAGCAGAGAGGAGAGAGAAAGGAGTTGACGATTTTAAAAATTCACTAAAGTATATTTAACTAGAGACGTAAAATTTAAAATGAAGGGCTACTCTCTACAATGTTGGTTAAACATTTTTAGATTTTTTAAATACCATATCCTAAGGTACTGATGAAAAGGCAGAAGGGAGTAAGAAATCTCATGTCATCCGATCTCGATGAAAGTCGATATCTGGGGATCTTTGCGATCATAGAATACGAATAAGGTATTATTTTATTCGACTTTGTCCCTGAAGTGGTGGAGTGGGAAAAATGGGTGAAAAATTAAATAAGATATCTTAGGAGTTTTCGAGACGAAAATTACGAATAATACAATTTGTGCGAATTCAATATGGCAGTTTCAGTACTATGAATTATATTTTAAAAAATGAAACATCGGATACCGCAAATATACATAAACACAGGTAACACATGTACAATATTTAAGGGGGTATGTAACACCTTTTGATAGTAGGCCTATACATTTAGTAAAATCGAAAGTGTGATTTCTACATATTCTGAATGAATTTTGTGCTGGAATTTAGTATAGTCATCAGCTAGATTAATAAACAACTTTTTAGAATCTATAAAATACAGTATTTATTGTGAATGGTAATTATATTTTTCAATTTGTGCAGGGAAAATTAGTTTCTCCGATATTTTGTACGATTTTGAATATTTTAAAATGCTTTCTTCTCTGTTCTATTCACAATGTGCGTGTTAAGAAATTATTGTCCTTGTAATATCCATTGCAATCCTATTTATTATATCTTTATATAAATCTAACTTCCGCAGCATGCAATTTTACCCAGTTAACCAAATTATATTTTGATTAATAAGAAGAATCGTAATTTTATTAATTTGAATTGTCGCGCCACCAGTAGAAGATCCCTAGATTATTGCTGGACAAATCTTTTATATTGATCTGGTAAGGGTAGGATTATATATATGAAGACTCCACTGCAAGAATGATGGATGTCACTTTCTTGTCGAAAATGAACCAAGACTGTCAATGCATAGGTTAAGACATATAGAATGTACATACAGAGTTATATGGCATTAACACTGATGTCATTTAACTTCATTCACTATATTGTACGCTAATGTGCCGTAGACAGTATAATATACACTGCATAATGAATAGGTCCACATGGACGGCTCACTTCGTCAGTAAAAACACTCATTGTTAATACAGTACTGTATTTTGATTAAACAAAAACCTAATGAAAATGATCAAAGTCAAAAGCGCAATATTTCCTAGTTTACGTAAATGGATGAACTACTTTTCTTCCCTCCTGTACCTAGTAAAGTGATTTGTTTGTATATTACGTCAGTATCATCGAGCTCCAGTCGTGGAAGGGGGTAGCAAACGGCGTTGATCCAGAGGTATAGGCAAGTTAATATTAAAAATGTTAGTAAAAATAAAATGATGTCCCTGTACTTGCTAACATAGCTTCTGTGAGACAGTTACAGTATGGCTGGCATGAGTGTTATTAAACGACCCTTAGGATCTCAATTGAATTCTATGTATAGAAGTGATTATTTACTCTCGGAGGTATAAAATGGGGCACAGAGTTCGGTTTGTGAAAAACTTATTAACAGTTATTAGTCAGTATGGAGTTATAAGAGTGAATCATGGGGGCCTTCTTAATGATCTTCATAATGATAAGCATAGGATAGAAGTAAGTTTATTTAATCATACTATATAGCGTGGATATGTTATGCATTATTAAAGATCTCTCTTTTAGAAAAAAAATTGCTTTTATTTCAATTTGTTTGTCAAAAAACCATTTCTTTTCTTTGTGTTTCCAGCGTGTTGACATTTTTATGCTCAGTTGATATATGTAGTCTATTTAACATTAATTTTAAATGCCTATGGCAGTGGTTTCCAACCTATTTTGATTGACGAAACACTTTACTGAACGCCCACGATATTGCGATACACTTATTTGATTTATTATTATTATTATTATTATTATTATTATTATTATTATTATTATTATTATTATTATTATTAACCAGTACTTTTCTTCTGAAGAAAATGGCGATGGAACTCTGTGTAGAATATTTTATAGCGGACGGAGAGATGATTACTGTTCGCTGCGCGGGAATTTTGTCGTTTTTAACCTCCTTTTAGTCAAAATGAGACTTTCAAGATCTAAGCAGAATTCAAAGGAAAATTATATTAAAAACATAGTTATTCACACATATTTCGGTTCCATGATGAAAAATGCAAAAAAAAAAAAAAAAAAGTGCCGGAAAGCCGTTACAGCGCGTTCCGCCAGTAAAAATCACTGATAATTTCTATGTAGTGTCGGACATCCAGTGTTGTAGATAGGTTGATGTTAACACGCAATCGAAAATTCTAAAAGAACATGCAGCAACTTGAGTGGCATTAGAAAAAAAAAAGGTATGTGTCAAAAATTCCAACCTATCTATGCTGGATGTCCGATAAAAGATTTTTATTGTTTTTGAAAACTTGCCTCTTTAAATTAATGTGAACTCTGCGCTTGGTGGGTTGCACAGAGTGTCTCTACACGTGGCTTTATGGTGGAAAAACTGAACTGAGCATTGGTGCAGGTGTTCACGTTTCATTGGTACAGTCTGTCTCAAAATAAAATGTACCATATAAAAGACTTCGTTGCAAAAAAAAAATGCTTGTAAAGAGACTTTCTGGATGGCATACAATTTATTTTTCAATTCCAAAATTTCGCGAGACACTCCACGGAGCTGCGCGTCACACCGGTTGGGAACCCCTGGCCTATGGTATAAATAATTTCAATTTTTTTAAAGTATGAATGCTATTTATTATATGGGCCTAGGTGACCTATTTCACTTTGTTTGCAGTATCGAAACAACTCGCCCATCCTTAACCTATCCTCACGTGTTATGGTATCGTTTCGGCTTAGAACCGATTTCGAGTGCATAAAACTCTGATTTTTTGCTTCTTTTCTGCTCACAGTTTACTGAGAAATAGGTGGCCGAATTGAATGAGTTCCGTTAAGAAATGTGCAAGCCTCTCTCCTTTTATATTAAGAAAATCGTGTTTATGTTGCTTTCATTAATAAAAATACTTTCATTACATAGGGACTATCAGAATATAACAACAATAAAATTATCATAATAACCATAACCTATATCAGTATAAAACGAATTGATGAAGTATTGCTTAAATTATTGTATTCTTTAAGATGAAGTTTAAAAAACTATAACGTGTTACCGTCATTTCCTTAACTATGGTCCTGGAACACAACTATGGTCCACGATACAACCATTCAAATTTTGTACTTCATAACGTAGTATCTCGTTTATCTAGATTTTTTCTGTACTATAGTTTGAAGTCAAGTCACTGCAGCTATCTACGAACGGTCTATGTTACTTCTACAATGTTCTTTGAATGGTTGTTTCGTGGATCATAATTGAATTGCCATTTGTTAAAAGGCCACATGTCCATTAGAATAAACTTTTCAGTATTAACAAAAAACTGATTTTTTATCCATATTTTGCTCATTTCGCAATTACTGCACAACTCAGGACGTAGTATTTATGTTCTTGAAAATGGCCATGGACTTGAAATCTCTTAAATTTAACAAATTGACACTTCAATTATACTTTGAAAGTCACGGACTTCTGCCCTTTTAACAAATGTTGAAAAAACTTACAAGTGGTGTTAATTTTAAAGACTCATTTGTTGGTTTTCTTATATTTTACAACACAGTAAATTTTTCATTATTAACAAAAAACTGATTTTTATCCACATTTTGCTGATTTAGTAATTACTGCACGACTCAGAACATAGTATTTATCTTCTTGAAATTGGGCTTGGATTTGAAATCTCTTAAATTTAACAAATTGACACTTCAATACACTTTGAAACTCAAGGGCTTCTGCCCTTTTAACAATGTTGAAAAACTTACAAGTGACTCATTTATGGTTTTCTTATATTTTACAACAATAACTCTTTGTTAAAATTTATTGTTTAAAGATAGTTCCTCAGTGTCATAATCTTCAGCAAGAACTCTAGCTGCTGGTTTCCTCACTCATAACAGGACCCTGCAAAATGTCTATATAAAATTCCCGGTGACCATCTTCCACATACTGAATAATTTTGTAAAGGTCTCCTACTTTTTCCTTTTTAAGGGCACTTTACCTGTAGGATAACTTACATTCTAGGTAGTTCAACATGTTGTTGTAGGCCAACATTAAAGGTATGTTTGACCAGACCGTTAATGAATGCCATTGCCATAATATAGCCAGGAGTATCTGAATCATAAATGAAATGATGCAGTGAAGTTATGCCAAAATGGACCCTCTCATCCCTCCGATTCGATGAACTTTCCAGGGAAATAGCTGTCCTCTTATAAAACTTGGTCCACCAGAATTTAATGTTTGAAATATTAGAAATATCTACTTCTTTCACAGTAAATTTTTGTGTGGTGCTACTTTCTATTATTAGTTCTGTTAACTGGTGTACAGTATAAATTCTGGCTATCTTTCTCAACCTCCTCTTCACTATACTAAAATCGCGATCACAAAGGAGATACCTATGCCCCCTTATGGGAAAGAAGTGTTGAATTTTTTTGAATCGTTTTGTGCCAGTTAATGCCAGGAGTAGTCTGGAAAGAGGGTGATTTTTATTCTGTCCGGCACAATTGTCACTAAACAACCGGACTTCTTCAATATGAGCAGGCACATAGTGTTGTAAATAATCTAATAAATATGAACACACTTCGTCTGGACTTTTCTTGGCTTGCCCCTCATGATATAAATAGAATGCAGCTTTGTTCTTCTTTATATCATGTACGCAGAACAAATTTACTGTCAATTGCCTCAGATAAAAAATATCTTGAACTGGAACTTTTGGAAGTGAAACATTCATCATATAATCAGAAGACAGTGATAGAACATTGTTGTTAAACCCTTTTAGTTCATCCAAGAATTCTTCTTTAAGTGCAGCATAAAACTTTTTACTTTTTCTATTATGCACAGCAAGATCTGCTATAGCACAGCGTTTAGCAGGATCATTAATATGTGGTGATTTGATTTTAAGTTTTAGCTCTTCACATGTGCAACAGCAATCAACTTGTGGCTAACCAAACTTATAATTAAAATTCTCCTTGAATATTTTACAGAAGCCACTATAGCTGAACAAGTTATACATCATTTTAATATTCAAATCTGCACTTAGGTAACGATCTACTTTTCCAGTATAGTGAGTTTCTTTTAATGGAAATGAACTTATATGTTCATGAATTTTGATTTTTGTATCCACTGAAAAAGAAAAACTAACATGTTTACCTCTCGAATCAGTAGGGCTTTGTCCCTTCAGCTTTAAATTTCTGAGGCGTCTAACACTCGTAGCAGTAACAGCATATAGTGAAAGAAATGACTTCAAACATACCTGGATGCGCTGAGTACCCAATAACACATGATACTTAAAAGAGGTTCTATCTAATTTTCTTTCACCTTGTCGTAGACGATTACGTGCTATGTCTTGCACATCTATTAAACCCTGCATAAATATGTCTTGTTCATTCTTTGTTTAAGAGTGTGCACTTGTTTGAAGATTTCCACGTAATCATAATCTCCAATATTCTGTGTGCACTGCATTCTGCAGCTACAATGATAATATTATATTATGATTATTTTTTACTTTGATGGATATAATAATGGTGCCAATGATAAATCAAAGTTAATCATTAGCGTGTACATAGTCTAAAATATATGCAATGGAATTATTAAAGCTAATAATAATAATAATAATAATAATAATAATAATAATAATAATAATAATAATACCAATAAAAATAATATGCCTACATTCAAAGCACCTAAATATAAGGACTACGCTAAGTTACTAGTATTGAAATATTAAATTACCTGCAATTTTCACCGACTGCTTTGGCATCTATTTTCTTTCCAGAGTAATTTGTGTAAGCTTCTCCTTCCAGTCTTGCTTGTTTTACAACATTTCTTTTATAACTTTGAGGATTGGCTTTTCTTTTTCCTCCAAGAGAAAATTCATCTTCTTCTGTAGAACTCATGATGCTTAATGATGCTTTTCAAGGTTTGAAACTTTGAAGTTTACAACAATGCAAATTCCACACAGCATGAGTGGGTTTTGATTGACCTTTGATCTAACTGGTGATATTTGCCCCCAATTTAACAATACAACTAATTTTTGTTAAAAAGGCAGATGTCCAGGACATCTGACCTTTTAACAAAATCTCAAGATCATGACAGCATTTTTAACTTATTTGTAACTAAGATATTGGTGTCCTTTTAACATAGAATGATATATTTACCCTCCTAGTTTCATTATCTGTGAAAAAGTAAAAAACACAAAAAATGTGACATCTGCCCTTTTAACAAATGCCTTATTAAATTGTGTTCCAGGACCATAGTTATGGGAAATGACAGTATTTAAAAATATTCTGTAATGACATAACTCGAACAAGAATAGTAGCAAAACTATTTTGTTTCTATAAAAATATTAACTTCTAAATACAAGGTTTGACGTGTCAGAACGTTTTGTCCAAAATCCCCTCATTCAATTTTTATTGCAATTATGCGTTACTTTTGAAGAACTCTGTATGAAAAAATTCTGAAGTATGAAAATAAGAACCATAGACAAGCGATGAACTTACCGTAATGTGCTGAAGGTATAATGCTGGGTTTCTCCTAAAATAGAAAACGGTAGTAATTTATTTAATGTCCTTTCTAAACGTCAGAATTGTTAAGAATCAATGAGATGCTGCGATAACAAGACAACGGTGGTATGAAAATTGCAGGGAAAACTGAAATACTGGTTAGAAAACCGCAACTAAAGTCATTTGTTACAAGCATGATACTGAGCTTATTCTGAAATACAAGACGTTGGTGATTTGAGCATTCACTGCCCCCTTTAAACGACAGAGATCAACAAAATTATTAAAGTGACTTACTGCGATAACATAGAAATAGTGGAATGACAATTGCAGTAGAAAAAAGTTAGCCTACCTCATTTAAATCTGATTTGTGCACCTTAAAACTCACAAGATTACCAAGAGTCGAACAAAAGACGTCAGGAAACATTCTAAGCATGAGATGAAATTATAATCCATCATCAGAGATCAAAGGTTGCAGCTAGTACTGAGAACATATATTTTTAGGAACTCATTTTTATATCCTTCAGGTATATTACACTGACTGTAGTATAAAGTGATAGCCTCTTTTTATTACACTCAACTTCACAAACAAAGCATTTACTTTCATAATGATGGGATTCCCTTTTTATAATGCACAAACAGACCAGCAACATTTCATACAAATATAGATGTGTCAGATTTTGTCAGATACAGTTCTCGCTTCACATCTATACACGAAAAAGAGAATGCAAAAAATATTTGCATATGTATATTTTGTGGCACAGTACGTTTTTCTGTACGCATTGAAACAGTTTCGTAACTTTTTATTGGATGTTTTATAACATTTACATAAAACTTACGGAATTAATTATGCAACAGTTCTGCTATAGTCTGTCTGAAAGAAACTTTTTTTTTCAGTAGGTATTTCACTTTTTTTTTAACAAATTGCTAGTTGCAGCTGCTCATATTGGTCACTTATGGATTATATGGAGAAAGTCTTATTGTATGTAGACATACGTAACGATTATTTACTATTACATAAGTTTACTATACTGTATATCTGTAATAACATTTTTAACTATTATGTTGGATTATACCGGTTCTTTTATATTAGATGTAAGTTATCTAATGTGCAACAGTCTACTTGAAGATAATTTTACTAATAATTAAAAGGGTTCAGAGCCATAGTGGGCTAAGCGCCATTTATTAAAACGGAGAAAGCAAGGGTTAAAGTTAAGTGAATGCCATAGTTTAATGAAGATTGACATATCATTTAGTTTTAATGTGTATACTTTATATTACTTGCTATATGTTTCCATTGAATTATGGTAATAACTTCATTTTAACCCTTGTTTTCTGCGGTTTTAGTAAATGGCACTTGGCCCACTATCATTCTGAACCCTTCAATTCATGTATTATGTTCTTTAGGAATGAATAGAATATTAAGAACAAACCCCGACACATTCGTACAGATTACATAGAGGATTACATTTAGACATAATTTTGTTGAAATTGGCGAATCTAAATTGAGGGAGTGGATGGAAGAATGACGTAAATCAGGTTACACCTGTTTTCCGGAGATCGGTTATTTGCACTCTCTACTGGCATATTTATACGACATGGACGTTAGATCCTCCATTCACCCTTAGGTGGTGTGAAATTTGCCATACAGAAATATGTTGCACTAACCTATACACAAGATGGCAGAGTTCAGACATCACAAACTTACTCTAGTTTGGCACAAGATAAGTTTCTATTATGAAAAAAAAAAAAAAAAAAAAAACACTTCTGTTGCTAGTAATTTTTCAAGAGTTCCACGTGTTGGCATAAAAACAGCTAACATGAAAGATGTCACTGATTTGCTAAAATATGTAAATGATGACCGTGAATGGTATATGAGTATTTTCAGGGAAGCACAGTCTGCCGAGACATCAGGAGGTAAAACAGACGTCGAAGAGAACTAATATTGTCTATTCATTTTTGTTTTCATTTTTTTTATGTTTGTGGTCATAAGGTTATTATGTTAATATTTTTCTGTACTAGAAGACATAGCTTCTATTGTCGTCAGTATTCTGGTATTGAACCATAAATATACAAATATGATATTTAAAAGAAGATAAATATTCTTTCTTCAATAGATCTGAAGTGTTATTAGTGAAATATGTACCTAATTGCGATGTATGCAATGGAGGGGGAAAGGAATTGGTCACCCTACCCCATTATCTCCTGGCCTAGTTGCCTCATAAGTGGTATCACTTGTGAGGTTCAGACCTGTCTTTGGACAGTTGACTAAACAACAATTCTTTATTCAAATAATCTTCTTCATAAACCATGAATATTTGCAATATGGGCTTAACTTCAATTTTTTTAAATTATTTAAGAGGAACTGTACCTAATGTAGACATAGGACCCATTATATACTAAAGTTGACAATGTAACTGCGACATACAAGTTTATTTCAGTCGTAGTACAACATTTGTGGCTTACAGGTAGTTTTCCTTCTTTATCTCAAAACAAACCTTTTTGAATTATTTCCTTCTTCCATCCACTCCCTCACTTCTAGACTAGTTTCAGTAAAGAATTTCCTTTTATTGCCATTAATAATTCAGTACACTTGAATATATTATATATTTCGAATTCAGTGTTATCCATAACATGATACTGATGTTTAGTAGTTGTATTTCGGCATATCCAACATTATTCGATGATGAGCAAATCAGCCTTCGAAGCATAATAGATTAACAATAATATCAGTATTTCACCTGTCATATATAGTGAAATGAAAATCTCATTTGTTAAAAAAATACTTTATGAACGTTATCGTAGAGAACCAGTAATAGAGGACTAATCAATACCTCCAAGGATTGATTTACGAAGAAACTATAATTTCAACGCATAGTTATTCTCTTGTTCTCTCTCCTTCTATCTACATTAGTAGATTGGGCACCTAATGGTTCCATTCTTTCTATATGGTCATACCATTATGATCGATAATAATTTTTCTCTAATAGGCCTATGCTAGAAGTCTCTAACTTCAATGTCATTGTCTCTGACATGGTCGGTGTTGCAGTACATATGAATTTACGGGTATAAAACTATTTCTGACATCCCTAAACGTTGTTAGGTCGAAAATAATGTTGGAAAATAATTATACAGCAATTTTGAAATTTTCATTACTTGGAATTCTGATAAAATTCCAATAACATTGGAATGTATTGTATATTTATAACTATTTATAATCATTAAGTGAGAAAATGCAGAAAGTTACAAAAAGTAGAGTATAGGCCTAATCTAAATATTAAAATGGATTGGAGGGAGGTGGGATATGATGGTATACATTGGATTGATCTTGCTCAGGATAGGGACCGATGGCGGACTTATGAGAGGCCGGCAGTGAACCTCCGGGTTCCTTTAAGACCAATTGTATGTAAGTATAATCTAAATAAATTTGTCTAGGTAATAGATTTGTAATTAGTAATTTATCATATTCTAAAGAACATTCCAGTAATGGGTAATGTAGGAACTTAAACTGAATAAATAATAATTTTTTAAATATTGTGGTTCCGATACGTCAAACGACATTATCATATACCTAAGTAAAAGTTCGTCAATAGCTTATCTATTTTATAAAATTTTCGCTCGATTATTGTACATCTTCAGGTCCTACAGTTCATAATTATGCTGATAATTGAAGCGTCGCACAGTGGTTCCAAACTCAAATCTGACTGGACAAAAGGTATAAAAGTTTGAGCTTCAAAACAATATAAATACTGCAGTTCTGTAATCCTAAATAGTCGTGTATCTACGATTCGTATTCAGTTTTCCATAAAAATTATTGTGGTCTGCGCAGGAGCAGGTAGAAGTCAAGTGTTCAGCACAGACATTCTATTCTCGTTAGCATCGCCCGGCAAGTTACCTTCGGAACATCGATGTCTGAAGATATAATATATTGCCAATCCACTTCGAGTTTCGATGAATGAAACTACAGGTATTTCCCTGCATTTTTAGTGCATTTTCCAATTTTCACATTATGTTATTTAGTTATACTCATTAATACACAGAGAAGTATTCCATGAAAATTTTTTAAATTTCCTTTGCTGTAGCAGGCCCGCAAAAGCAAAGGCCACAAAAGGCCACTGTCTAAGCAGGTTCAGCATTTACATTAGTCATTTAGGTATGTAATTATAAAGGTTTTATAACCAACTTCAACCACCTTCTCCTTTTATTTATATTTTAATGATGGTGGGCGGAATTCTAAGAAGAGAACTAGTTGACATTTCGTGAAAAGAAAATAATATTTTAAGAAGATTAGCCTGTGTGTTTGAGTATGTATTAATTAAAATGGTTTAGGAGCTTCTGAGGTACATGATCGTAAATTAGTGCAGAAAAAAGTGCTGAATTATGAATGAAACTTAAAGAACAATGGACTAATTGCCTCTATGTATTAAAGATGTTTCTTAAGGAAATACAAGGATTGGTTAAGTGTTAAAATGACTTTTTTTAAATACACTGTGTCTAGCAACGAAAAAACAAAAATCGTCCACAAAATCTGTTTCATGAATGTGCTGAGAAAAGTCAGAAGAAGCTGAAGCCTTTGATGAAAACATACTTGGTTGATGAGATTGCTCTTGTTGCAGAAATGGATTTGAGATCAACATATAGGCCTGATGCAGCAGAAATGGTAAAGCAAGTGATAAGTTTTCACTCCGAAAGGGCCACGAAAATGAATGAAACAAAAGAAAACAAGCTCTCTTACGTAAAGATATAGGACTTCTTGTCGACATTCCCAAACCAGAATTTGGTACGACTAATGACGGAATTAGCGCGCGTAGGTTCTTTAAAGATCCAGGTTTGGCATCAGAAACTACTGGCGTAGATGAAGGCTTAATTCGGAGATTTGGAACCATCTTTAAAACCAGTGGTCGTCATTTCGTAACTCGCGAATCAACCCCTTAATATACAAGCAGGGCGGAGGGGTAAGGCATGATTTACCTCCCCTTAGCCAACACTTGTTCATTCAACGTTAAGCAATCTGGATATCCTCCTCTCCTACATTCCCCTTTGCCGTGTATTGCGGGCTGAATTTTATATGACGTAATCTTTGCCGACCACTGCTTAAAACAATCGCCAGTGGGTACATCATTAATATTGGAGAGTTTGAAAAAATACTATTTGGGCACTAGAATTATACATCCAGAAATACAAGTGGTATTATATGCCGCAAAGTGTGCAAAAAATACTTATCCATGGTGCGCAGTTGATAAAGGAAGCCGTACTTCTGTTGGGATGATGTCCGAGGAACCCCAAGAAGTCCGATATAAATATTATAAGAATTTCAGGGAATAAGCTTATCACGCGCGCAAATTTTATAGAGCCGATACGATGATGGATTTGATGGAATTTCCTCTGGCCTGATATCTTTCAAATGTAGGTTTATTTAATCAGAGTTAGAGGTTTTGTTAAAATTGTATTAATATGAAGGCATTTTATTAAAAAAAATTGAATGATATTTGACTCAATAAGTACGACTGTTGTGTATTTTTAGCATCTTTCACACATTAAAATTAAATAGAAAGTATATAATGTATTTATGATTTCGTTTCAATCGCTGCGAAAATCAGTTTTGTAAAATTATTATAATTCTTTAAAATTCAACCCCTGTGAAAAGGTGGTTTATTTTATCCAATCGTAATCAGAGTTTACACGCAAATGCAAGATGTCATTTGTAACCTGTGTACAAAATTTTATGAAAATCTGTTAGAAACGAGGAGAGTTATTAATTTTGTCCTGCTAGATTTGTATTTGGAACCACTGTGCGTCGGCTGGAACAACGTTGTAAGTTACAAAATTTTCATTCGGCGTGTTTCCGTGTAATAATGTTGTATGTCATGTTACCTTGCTATACTCTTTGGCTTGCAACTGTCCATCAATGCAGTACGTGAAATTTGTTCACTCAAAAGTTTGCTACCCTCATAAGAACAACGTTGTACGTGTACACATTTTTGCAGCTCCTGTAAATTTTACTAAATGTAACATATATCGTTGTTTCAGCCGACGCTTCAATTGACAAATTAAGATGTACATGTAACACGAGTGATTGCACCTGTGCAGCAAACATAATGTTGTGTGACAATATATCCATAAGTTTGAGAAAGTAAGTTGATACGTATGTGACATTTATAGGCTATCTAAAAAGACTAAAAATTAAAAATACGCGGATAAGTAATTAGATTAGCTAAAATATTTTAAAATATCTGTTTTGTGTACTTTAAAACTTGAAATCATGTTATAATTTCGTAGTGACAGTTTAACAAGAATGTATGTGTTATTCATTTATGTTTAACAATTGTATCAGACTGCAGTAGTTCCGAAACTGGGGTAGTGTAAAAACTGAGGGAGAAGATCGCGACATGATTTACGAAATAAATAAAAAAAACTCACTATTAAAACACACATACACTATGTATTCAGAAACATAAACTACATTAACAGAAATATAAAAATAAAAAAATTCTGTAGTTATACACTAAAGTAAAAAATCATTTTATTAATACCTACGACAAATGTGCCTGTTTTCAGGAAATAGTTCTCAAATCTGGACTCTGTATTTGATACATACATAGTGATATCATTTTGAAGTTCAGTGATATTTGTCGTGTTTGTTTTGATGGTAGTCACATACGAGAAATTTATTTTCCATAAATATGAGATTGCAAATGTTACCTTCTTTCGGAAGCTCGAGTAATTTATGCTTTCTATTGAACCACAACTGATCTACACACTGCGAAAAACCCTAGTTTCAACATTTTATCAGTAGATACATACCGGTAGGCCTACATATTTAAATTAATTAACTTTCCGTTCTAAAAATAAATTTTTAATTTGTTCGGATCAAATTTATGCACTTATGCATTCAAATGACAAAACTAAAATCCTTTCAATCGTTTATCATAATACGCTGCTCTTTTAAATTGACTGAGCATGTTGGGAATTAAATCAATGGCTTTCCCAAAACACAATTTTATCTCGAAAAGGAAGCAAAAACGAGAAAAATTGTATTAAACTTTTTTGTTTGAAACATCTCGAAGAATAACCCCCTGAAATTAATGATATTTCTTACGGTTCACCCAGTTTCACGCAACTGTTTAAAAATGAATTAGTATCCATCTGTGACTGTCATATTATTTTGAGTGCCTTCCGAAAAAAAAAAAAGTGAAAAAAAAACTGCTGTTTAGAACTATGCAAACTTATTTACATGTTCGCAAAAACAAATTCAGTATTTGCCATATCATACATAGCTAAATTTTTCATGCGTACATTGGAATGCATCACGATCATGTTTGTCAAGTGACGTCTATCAGAAATCAAGTTTCTTTATAAATCCTTTGACTTCATTCCCGGCTGTTACGTTAACATCTTGGCCTTGAAAACTACCATTCAAAGTGTTCAAGTGTTCGAAATTAACAGCAAAGTAGGTTACTAGAAATGTTGTTCATGTAATATTTCGTGTCATTCTTACACTATATTCTTCTTTGTCGTTCTTTATGCGGTATTCACTAATTTAGAGTAAAATCATCGTTGTTCTTAATTTTGCAGGGATTTGTATTTTTCGAATGGAGTTAAGCACTCTATCATTTCTGTTGTGGAGGCCGCATACAGAAGTCTCGCCCAAAAGTGGGTTGCGCCTTCAAAAAGTTTGGGAACCACTGTGTTAGAGCTTTCGAGTGATTTAGAATTCGAGACTGGTTTTAATATAGCACGTTGTGCGCATAATGTGGAGATTTATACGTTAAGTTTAATAAAATCATGGAAAATGACAGGGATGATAATAGCTGTCCTCTGGACTTCCAGGCAATTGTGAGAGCTGTCAGTAAGGTTTGTGTTACCGAAGCTATGTGGTATTCTCAAATAAAAAAAAAAAAATGTTACATGTATGTCTTGACATCACCCACACAGTAACAAAATAATAAGCTACAAAGCACAGACTTAAAAATGAATGCTATTTTGAATGTTTCAAATTTGAGAATTTACCCAGTTTTATTATTATTATTATTATTATTATTATTATTATTATTATTATTATGTTTATTTTTTTGGGAGAGGGAAGCAAAACCAGGCTCTATGGGAGAAAATCCGGAGACACATGTCCTCTTATTTTCGATATTTCACCAGAGAAATTCTCAAGTCTGTGACATGGATGCAGAATTGAGTCTATGTCGTGTATTGTAATACAGATTTTTTTGTCAGTTTGATATTTTGTGTAGTCTCTGATGTACTTACGACCTCATGTTTACCACACGTTTCGAGGGCTGCTCTATTTGTGTCTAGCATTAGATCGAAAGGTAAAATATGCGTTTAGAATAAATCCCTTTGAGAGAACAAACATCCTAGAAATGTATTTCTTTAAACAAGGTACAGTTACCCTTAAAAAGAATGAGACGATTCTTGATTGTCGGAAGTTAAAGTTCTACAGCGCGGTTCACTCGATATCGACGTATAACGATAAGTACCATGACAAATAGAACAAGAATTGTTACAAGGACCACAACAAGGACAAGGATCAGAATAAGGATCACGAAGAAGACAGCCATTTAAGGCCACGATTTCACAACATAGCTCGGGTAACAAAATATCATTGCTTCTCTGTACCGAATGGCAAATGTCTGCTATCGCATCTACATTCTGGACTGCTGCTGTCACTGTCTTGTCTCGGTAGCTCATATAGTAGCGTGTCGGTTCCACCGTATAACCGAAATGTTTCGTGTTCGATCCCAGGTAAAACTATTTTTTATTGAGGTGTAATTAATTTGTTCAGAGTTCCTCGACTGTATAATTTGTCGAAAAATATGGAATAATTTATGCCCAATTTTTTGGTCTACAAGTGGGCTGAACCTCGTCAAAAAGTAAATAAATCTTACTTGGAAGTTAAAAATATTCTTCCTGAAACAAAAATCATAAAAAACAAAAAGAGACCCGTTAACTTAAAATCTTGTACACATACCATCATACATTTCTCCAATCGAAATCCACTCTATTGGTAGCGAAGGCAAGATGGTTGACAGCGTGTGCTCCCTCCAATATTTCCATTTGCGCAGCCCTCCGGCTCCTAATATCGCGGTTCCTCAACCTGCTGATCACAGTCTGTGAAGAACTGGGAAAGTAAGACGCTGCTCTTATTCCGTTAGCAGTCCGAAAGGGGTCCAGTCGAACTGCCTCGAATAAGAGAGCGTCCTCTTCCAATGAAGAAATCCGCGGACGCCCAGGAATAGGGCGATTTTCGACCTCCCCTGAATTTTGTAACAGTGAACCCCCTTGCGGCTGTACTTTCAGGAACACCGACCAAACGGCCAGCAGATCTAGCCCCATATCCAGCCTCAACTAGACCTATAACTCGCACTGTCTCATGTCACGTCGGTACGCCATTACGATGAGAAATGAGAGATGACGATAATACTTTAGTGTAGACAATGACTATTTAACGTGATATAGAATTATTGAAATAAGGGGCATCTTGCACAGTATGAGTTAATAAATCCCTAAATTAAATATTTAAATAACAGCATATAACAGGAAGTCCAATTATTGTTGCGAAACTAATCAAATTAAATCTAATTACATTAAGTAAACAAACCCCAAGTTATGACACCACATTGCTACAGCTAAATTCTATGTTATTAACATAAGCATTGAATAGGTCCGTGCTTATGCTTTGGACGACAAAACCAAACATCGAAAGTTCGAATGTTGCCGCGGAATATAACTTCTTGCTTTTATAATGTAAATCAGACTTCTAACTACAATCACTCATATTTCTTACATTATTTATTAATATTTATAGCCAACATTGAATTTGTAAAGAAAAGACTTTAGAAATCTCATATGGAATTTGTGATCTGTAGTGACATGAACATAGATTATCTCTTGGAACTTTTCCATAAAAGTAAATTAAATTCACTCCTTGAAACTGGAAACCTTAGTCGTAGAGCCATTTTCCCACCAGCATACAAGCTGAAGTAGCACAGCCATTGATAAAAGTTTTGTACACAGAATTAGACTGAATTCCTATTCGGCAGAACCTATAATCAATGGCTTGTCTGACCATGATAAATAAATCCTAAGTGTTTCGAATATCACTGAACAATTTCAAAATAGTAATTTAAAAACTAAAAAAAGGGTCGTAAATGCTGTATCTAGTGACTATTTACATTTATGTCTACAAAATGAATCTTGATGCTGGTACTACTGATATTAAGAGTAAATGTATTCTATTTTTCACTTTAATTTCAGAATCACTTTGGTGGATGTTCTGCACTCAATGTTGTGAAAAAATTCAAAAGTAAAAACATGTAGATAACGCAGGGACTTAAAAATTCATGTATTAAAAAGAAGAATCTATATGTAATGAGTTGCAATGTAATGATCCTCATGTTCTTAAATACTACAAGAAGTACGGTGTAATTTATCAAACATTATGACAGAGGGAAATAGAATACATTCGAATAGAAAAGTACAACATTCAGATAATGCAATTAAAGCTACCAGGAATATTATTGAAGTTAAACTTGTAGATATTCTAAGAAAGAAAATATTTTTTCATTAAAACCAGTGATTATAAACTAGAGGACCCCAAATCTATTGCAAATTCTCTTAATGTCTTATAGTATATAGTACAGAAATATTATTGACAACTTAAACATTCAAGATTTTGCAAAAGATACTGCAATTGGTTATTTAAGAGATGCATTTAATAATTAGTATTAATATATGTAATTAGTCAATAAATGCAACAGTGCTTTTTCATTCAATGATAACATGAATAAAATTGAATGAACATTAAATTAAACACTATTGCAAACACGTAGATAAAATAGTTAAAATCAACTGAAGGGGTGAGAATGAAATAATCCAAAGCCACACTTTTAACAAAAATTGTTTTGTGCGAGTGCATTTCTTACACATATGGGAAAGCTACTAATAAAATATTGTAATAACTATTCAACAAATGACATAGCCTAAGGACTCCAAACCTTTGTAAAATGGAATATTTTTTAATTTCATTTTAATTGTTAGTTTTTAATATATATGCATTTACATTGTATGTGTGTATGTATAAATGCATTCATTAGATTAACGTTTACAATATTATAACTTCTAATTTTGTATTGTCTGTGATCATTAACACTTAATCTGAGGACTTTGTAAAACTTTATTTCAACGTTATTTAGCTATTTCAAAGTTACTTAAACAAAAAAAAAATCGTTGTGTAAACTAGGAATCGAACTCGCACTCTTCTACACGAGACGCAGAAGTCTTAGCGTCTGAGCTATTGAAACGACACGAAAGATTTTCCTTTCTGTGCGGAGTGTCGATCTAGTCATGAAGGTCCATTGTCGATTTAACTACACGATTTATGTATATATTTTTTTTATTTACGTAATATTATCATATTTTTTGCTGCTTTTGAAGTGAATTTCGGAACGATGCTAGTAAGAAACCAAATAGCCTGAATTTAAGTAACTCAATATTCGTTATCTTGTGTATCAGTGCTCTGGTCTCTGATCATGCGCAGTGTCTTACATCTGAGACTTAGGCATATTCAATCGTCTAATCCATTTCTAGGGAAACTGTACATTTTTCGAAATTCGGATTCAATTTTCACATAGTTTTTCAATTGACCTTACCTTCAATGTGCTTCCTGCTAATATGTAGTTTATTTTGGATCGATATAAAGCCTTAAAAGTGAATTCAATTTACAAATAAAAACATTCCCAACCTCTCTTCTGTGCACATTATGGTAGCTCTTTCCCTAATTCGTCAAATGGATTATTGATCCATGTGTCGTGCATGGATACGTAGTGACAGTAGTGACCAAGGCACACAATGTAACAAAAAGGGCGAATTAGAGTTGATATGGGTCAGGTACTCAAAAAGTTCACTGGAAAGGATTAAAGCGTTCAATCCCGGATTTTGTTCTATATACTACAATAAATGACAGAATTGTTTCGCGCATTCTTTTACAATCCTGGTGCGTAGTATGTTATATTCGTATACTGCAGTGTGTTTTAATTCCATTGTCTTTGTCTCGTTTTGTTTACAAGTTACAGAAACACATAATATATCAACTAATACCTGTTCACTGAAAGGACAGTAACAAAAACATGATACAAAGCACTGATTTGGGCTAACTCCACAACTTGGTTCGAATCTCCGTAGAAAAATTTCGTTTTGTCTTTTCTTTCATTTTTTACAATTACTGCTTTTATTGTAATATAATCAAATCATTTTGCTTATGTTAATTCATGTTACTTACAGATACAGTAATTACAAAATATGTGAAAATTTGTGGTTATAATTCCAGGAAATCAGGATATATTTTGTCATCAGAATTATGGGTTTTCTTCTTGTTTACAATTACTGCGTTTAGGCCCTGATAATCACGGATTTAGATTAATGTAATAATTATATTCCCTGTAGCACAACTTGCAAATTAATTATTGCCAATTATTTAACCGTCAACATGTTTAATGGATGTTCCTTAGGCAATAGAGTGCAAAACAGCAGGGATTAATAAAATAATTACCACAGCATTTTAGTATGAAAGCCCCTAATTGTCGTCTTTAGCGTTACTTCTACCTAGCGTCTAAAGTTTCTATTAACACGAAAAAAATAATAAAGTGAAAAGTATTCTAAGGATAAAAAATGACGAAAACTTGTTATATTTTCTTTAGTCAGAATGACATTGTAACGAGGAATGGGCGTACTCCACTTGAAAACCTGTTATAGAATAAGTATAACATAGTGTTTGTGTTGCAATTTTCACTGTTTAAACATTCTGAACAATCTGTCTATCTTAAATCTCGTATATGAATTATTTTCTCGGAAGATTTTAGTGATTAATAGTTGTGTTCCCCCATTATAACTACTAGAAGAATATAGGCGTACGCAATTTTTTGAACAAAGCCTGGCTGTTCCGAGCCGATTCGAACTTTGTCTCTCAGCGCAATTCACACAGAGAAGACGTGGCTCGGACATGGGGCGGAGACATGATAACTTTTCGAGTCTCTCCCATGTAAACAAATGTATCAATGCACACAGAGAGGACGGGATGGGGGCCCGCCACTTCGAAGTCAGCGCTTCGTCCCTTTCCAGTCACGAATGGCCCTTCAAAGCGACACGTGGCGTCCTACTGTAAAAGAAAATTCGCGACGATTTTGAATTTGATATTCAATTTGTGAAGAGATGGTGTAATAAGGTATTTTTATAGTAGGTTGTTTTACGACGCTTTATCAACATCTTAGGTTATTTAGCGTCTGAATGAAATGAAGGTGATAAAACCGGTGAAATGAGTCCGGAGTCCATAACCGAAAGTTACCCAGCATTTGATCATATTGGGTTGAGGGAAAACCCTAAAAAAAACATCAACCAGGTAACTTGCCCCGACCGGGAATCGAACACGGGCCATCTGGTTTCGCGGCTAGATGCGCTAACCGTTAATATGGTATAGAATCATTGGTGGGACATTATATAAAAATTCTGGAAACGGTCAGGATACATGTTCAATTCTATCATCACAGCTTTTACTCAAAATATCTAAGAACTCGTTTTGAATATCTTACAACATCAGACTTTACTATATATTTCTCGTCACCGTACCTCTTTATATTCATCCTCTTTCACCGTGTCAGTTTGTCCCCTATGGAACTCCTTACCTCGTCGTGTCAGGGATTGCCGAACAGTTAATCAATTTAAATTACATACTTTTACATGGAATTGATTTGTGAGTGTTAGCCGAATTTAATAGGTTATTCTATGTATTTATATAAATTGTCATTTGGGTATATTATAAAGTGGCAATAGGATATAAATTGTAAATAATTATGTATCATGTTTCGTCAATATTTCATTATACTGTATGTAAGCGCCTTAATGTGCATTATAACGATTTTATATTTAAATATTACTGCGTTTTATTGTTTCAATGTATACTGTATTTCACTTCTGGTAGTGTGGAAGAGAAGGTCTCATGGCCTTAACTCTACCAGAATAAAAAATAAATACATGCATAAATAAGTGCATAAGTAAATGCATAAATGAATAAATAAATAAATAAATAAATAAATACCGCATGAATAAATAAATAAATAAATAAACATGCATAAATAAATGAATGAAACAAATAAAAATAATTTTTTGGATTATTTTACGACGCATTGTCAACATCTCGGGTTTTATTTAGCGTCTGAATGATATGAAGATGATAATGCCGGTGAAATGAGTCCGGGGTCCAGCACCGAAGTTACCCAACATTTGCTCGTATTGGGTTGAGGGAAAATCCCGGAAAAGAAAACTCAACCAGGTAATATGGCCCGACCCGGATTCGAACCCGGGCCAAATAAAATAAATTAAATAAGATATGGCATACATTCTTCCTTTTTTCAACCACTAAGGGTGCACACAAAATCTTATCTTTTTTTTATATTATCCAGTTGTATGAGAGCCAAGGCATTCTCATCGTCTGAAGAAGACATTACGAAAGCTGTGCGACGCGCAAGTGTCACAAGGGTTTTTGACTCTTCAGTATGCTTTGCCCATGTCATGTCCGCGTCGTGTCTCCGCCCGACGTCCGAGCCACGTCCTATACGTCTTCTCTGTGTGAATTGCGCCTTAGACGCCGCACAGTGGGGTATTTGCATCAAAAAGTTGGCCAAAAGTCGATATTGTCAATGTTGTCCTACCCCTGAAACTCTTGCTGCCTGAAAGAAGTAAATAGTGGGGGAGCAATAAAATAAAAGTTTGTGTTTAATTTATTTGATCATGTGGCCGTCAGCTCAGTCCAAAGTTGAATGTTTGTGACACTATACATAGATCGTCTTGGCGCTCTGCGCAAGTTCACAAGTTCATTATTGTTTTTCTACGTTTTGAAGACACAGTATGTCCTGTTATAAGTTGGATCCTTCTTAGCAAGGTATGTACTTCACTTTCGAGCGATTTTTATGCTTATGTAAAGTATCTTTAAGAAGTTATTGCGGTTAGAAAACCATCTATATTTCAGTATTTTTTTTACGAACATTAAATTTTCGTTTAATGATTAAGTCCACTTCAGAGTGAGTCCCGATGTTTATTCTTGTGTTATTACAAAGACTAGATCTCTGGGTCTGTAATAAAAAAGAAATTGGCTGCGATATCGTGCGAATTTTATATTTTTATTCATTTTTGTTACGAACACTAATTTTCAATATTTTAATCTGCTTCAAATATTTTTTTTCTTTTGGATCATTCCATATCAAATCAATAAGGCGCTCAACCCGACCGACTCAGATTTCTTTCAAATTTTGAGGGTTTGTTTTACCTGCCGCTCTAACTAAAACTGCCGAGTTTCATACGTCCTGTGCTTTTCGTTTTCTGTCAGTGGCGTTTCAAACATGAAGAAAAATCCTATTTTTGTAAGCACGCCGCTTCAATTAAAATTATATATCTCAACAACGTCTCCAGATAAATTTACAAAAATTGGGTGATACATTCTTAATATGTGATAGTTTTTATTGCTTATATTGTTTTCTGCATGTATTCAATTACACTAAAAAAAACATGGTGAAACAATTTTCATATATTCATATTTAAAAATGCGGGGGTTCTATTTTAAGGGAAAAAAAATATATATATATAGTACGGCTCAATTAGTGATATAATGAACTGATAAGTTTCAACTTGGAATCATCATAGGTTACAAAGATAAAAATTATTATGTCACTGCAAGCGTAAGCTAACCGTATAAGTCGCGATAATTATGTCCCACACATTCGTTGTATTTAATTATATTTGATCATATTCTTGAATGTCGCTATGTATTTAACGTATATTACATAATTCGAATTTTTTAAATTATTACTTCAAATAGATTATTGTCACATGGATTTTATTTTACATTCTGATAAGGACACAAACACAGACAGTATAGTTCCACTAACTCCAGCTAGAATACAATTTCTTGGTCAGGGTTAGAATTTTTAAACACTGCATATAATTGATTTCTGCTCATGTGATTTACTCCCTGATTCTTTAATCACAACAAATATTTCTTACCAGGCATCATTCTGCTTATCTTATCAGAACAATAGAATTTTTTAACTTTACCGGCAACAGCCGCGAGCAAGGGTTTTCCAGGTTTCGGATTTGGTGAACACAAAATTCCCTTTCCCTTTGCCAGGACTTTTGCTTTCCGAATTATGTATTCGAAAGCTGAAAGAAACTCTTTTTTATATTATTTACGCTCCAGCTTTTACGTAGTAGTGTTAAAATGGTGATTTTCTTACTTTTACCTGAATTTTGAAAATTTTCCTGCAACTGAGACAAAATTTCAGAATCAGAAAGGTCCTGGTTCCTCGGCGTCTTTAATATCGAAGACTTTATCTTTTACAATATTTTCAAATTTCTGTCTCTTATATTTCTCTTGTTGTAGACTTTCTTGTTTAATAAGGAACATACCTTGGTCAGAAAGACTTGTATTTAATGAACTTACATTTGCTGTAGAGTCGACGTATTCTTCATACTAGGGTCATTATGAGGATTCTGCGTAATAGCATCATCTTATATTTTTATTTCTTTGCGACACATACCGCACACCTTTTGTTCCTGTTTTAAATCAGGAAATACATTAAGCATCCACGATATAACGCTTCTTAAATTTTTCC
Source organism: Periplaneta americana (assembly GCF_040183065.1). Classification (NCBI taxonomy): domain Eukaryota; kingdom Metazoa; phylum Arthropoda; class Insecta; order Blattodea; family Blattidae; genus Periplaneta; species Periplaneta americana. The sequence continues at coordinate 140,502,903 of NC_091124.1, read as the reverse complement.
TCTAATTACAATGCCCTGATTTCTCGAAGGGATTGCAGCAAACATAGGCCTATAACTTCAAACGCGACTCCATTACATCGCACAAAACTACCACATACTACAAAAACTAACGACACTGCACTTGAAACAGATCGCACGTTTTGTATAAACTGAAGACTATAAACTGCCACTCATGACTGCCTGACAGATCGATGATGCAGCTTATCAGACAAGTACGAACTCGTGCGCGTGCAGTGTTGGTGTAAGACGGGTTTAAGTGCTACAAACCAATACATTGATATATTTTTTTTACTGATATTCCTGAAACGTTTCCAAAATGGAATTTACACCAAGGGGAGAATACTCTTACCTCTATAACATATATTTTTCTCGAAATAATTTATGTCCCGCATTTATAGATATTCAATGTTAAAATGTGTTTCACGTGACTATTCAATAAAGAATTCATTACTTTGATGCAAACCTATTTTTATTGAAACGTATGATTCATTAGCTTTAAAATAAGCCCAAGTTTAAGATTCTACCTCAATTAGAAGAGAAGTTATGAATTATTTTTGTTGACATAGTATGCAACATTTTTACATTTTTTCTCGTATTGACAGAATTGCTGTATGGATATCGTGCATTATTGAGGGCTAAAATTTTACATAATTAATTAACTTAAGGTTCTTTAGCATCCCACCAAATTTAATAAAAATCTGAGGTGGTCGGGTTGAAAAGTTCACTTTTTTGTGTTGATTTGACATGGAATGGCCCTTTTACTAGGGCCATCTACAATCAAAATTTTGTTAAGGAAACAGTTATATGATATCATGCAAGAGCAAAAAGACTGTGATATCAAGGAAAAAATTGAATATCTGAAAAAATTGTGTTAATGCAAGAGAATTGTTCAGAGGAACAAGTTAAACAAACATTTTAGTATGTGAAAGCACAGTTAAAATGAGATGGTTGAATGCACACAGGAAAGATTATTTATTCAGAAAAAAGAATGAAAGCTCACTTCAAAGGACCTTGGAGTTAGGCCTACCAAAAGTAAAACAACGGCTACGACGCGATCGAGACGGCCACAAAAATCTTTCAGCGACTCTAGTGAACAAAATAAAAGAAGGAAGATACAAGGACTTAGGTAAATAATAAACACTGAGGAATTAATTTTTGCCACCCAGATATTGTTGTGAGCCTCTGTAAAACCACACGCACCAAAAGTTAAGGAAATTACTAAATCTCCTAAGTGAGAAATTGAAATATAAAAATTGCACCAAAACATACATAGGCCAGACTCGACGTAATTTCAAAATCAGATTCCGAGAACACATCTCCGATTTTATTTACAATAGGAACAAATCCAAATTTGCACAGCACCTCATTGAGGAAAATCATGAATTAACAAACATAAATGACACATTAAAAATACTAAAAATCATAAATAACCCCACAATAGACACAGCTGAACAATTCCATATTATAAAAGAATTCAACTCAGGAAGACCCCTTCTCAACGAACAAATAGCCAACACAAACAATCCACTTTTTAACTTATTTAAATTATTCCCGCCAAAACAAACATGCACAACAACCACACAGGTCCCACCAACACCCCCTCCACTTCCTATGCCAGATGACGTACACTAGGAAATATTGTGATTGAGCCCGCCAGTCTAGACCCAGTCAAGCACCAAACAAGAACAGTTCAACAATAGCTAAAATTGTAAGTTGTTTTCTTGCATAAGTCTTATGCGAAGTAGATTTCAACCTAACTATAAAACAAAATCGTCCTAATTCAATTCATTAATATAATGTAAATTGTTGCAGACACGCACGGCTGTACTAGATTCACGGACTCAACAGAAACATCTTGTACCACATACGTCTAATTACCGACACATAGTAACTGTGTCAATGATTTTCACAGTGTCAGCATGAACAACATAATTTTTAAAAAAGTGATAAACCTACAAAGACTGCAATAACACATAGTACCAAAACTATAGATAAATCAGTGAACAAAAAAAGTGTGTTATTAAGACAGTGATTTTAACTAAGATCAACAGAAGCAGACCAATTAAACGACACAAACAGGCTAACACGGCCAACCATATAAGTGTTCAAAGTGTTTTATAATGTTTACAGTGTTTTATAGTGTATACCTGGGGTGGCTTTCGAAGAGGGGCTGCGGAGCTGCAGCACCCCCAGACATAGGTGGCTTTTGTCTCGTTTTATGTTGTGAAATCAATACATTTATTATAAAGTCTCTATTTAGCGGCTCGAATTTTTTAAAATTTCGCTCTCATTGACATGCACGTAATCGTTAGTGAAGTCACTTTCTCCCCTGGTGCTGCCAGAGCGAAGCAGCCTGAGACAAGGACTATGGGTGAAGCCACTTCCTCCCCTGGAGCTGCCAGTCTCGTCTCGGATGCTTTGCGCGTTAGTTTTACCGCTCCCCCCTGCTACTCCTGGCCGTGAATCCAGAGTTTCCAGGACCAGAAGCTGCAAAATTTGCAGCAGCTTGCCATTAGCGCGCAGTTTTAAATACATTTTCTTTAATGTTGTGAATATAGTAAGTGCAACAAAGTTTAATTCTGTACAATATTTACAGTCTATTCAGTTCAGTACCTTAACAAAATCAGGAGAAATGTGAAATTAAGTGCCCATCAGTTGAATCTCATAATGGAAAAAGCCGCTAAACAAAATGCAAAGGCTCGCATATTTTTTGCTGATTTATCCAGTATCCCTGCTTTCTTCTCTCGATCTCCATACAGTCTGTATTAGATTAATGTGTTTCAAAGACAATTCCATCAACTGGGGCAACAAGATGGAGTTTTAAAATAAGAACAGTAAATGTTGTTCCTCAGAAGAAGGAGCCATTGCTAGAATATATTCAAACCATAATGGAATCTGAAACATCTAACAACATCACAATAAATGAGGCAAACACCCTGGTGCGTGCTCTTGAAGATCCTGTATACAATTTCTGGCTCAGTTTTTTTTTTTTTTTTTTCAATTTATTGATGTATCATGTAGATATATTATACAACCAACTACAACATCGCCAGTTAGATATTTCTAACGTTCAAATCTGCATATATATAGAAAAATTAAATTATGGTTTATTTAACGACACTCGCAACTGCAGGGATTATATCAGCGTCGCCGGTGTGCCGGAATTTTGTCCCGCAGGATTCTTTTAAATGCCAGTAAATCTACAGACATGAGCCTGTCTCATTTAAACACACTTAAATGCCATCGAGCTGGGCCGGGATCGAACCCGCATCCGATTATGCTACCGAGGCCGACTCTGCATATCAAGCTTTGTTAAAGCCATACAGACAATACGGAACAGTGCACATTTGAGCAGCGAGATCTGTGAAAATGAAAACCCTAAAAAGCGTCGTAAGGTCGAAGGGATTCAGATAAGGGTTGCGGCAGCCAAGGAAGTGTGTGACCTCATTATCACACAAACTAACACCCGATTCCACTTCATAGATCATCTGATATTATTTTCTCTTCTGTGTCAAGAAAAATTTGAATGCTACAAAAGCTCATTTCCTGAAAATGATCTAAATGTATGTGTGAAGCTTTTTCTAATGTTCGATAAAGACAAAGTCAAAACGGAACTCACTGTGTTGTTACAGAGACAAGAATTCAGAAATGTCAATGACGCAGTCGAGCTCTTGCAGTTTCTTCTGAGAACTTGCAGGCCTCATTTTCAGAAGTTGTGAAACTACTACGCATAGCTATCACCATACCAATGACAATTTTCGAACCAGAACGTTGCTTTTCGTGTTTGAAGAGAGTAAAATCCTATCTTAAAAATACGATAAGGGAAGAGAGACTGACCGCGTTAGCTATGTTTTCCATTATAAAGACTTTGTTAAACGACATCGGATAAGATGATTCAAAAGTTTGCAACCTACAAGATAAGGCGCATTTTTTTATGCAGCCCCCCTGAATTCAATACCCACGAGCCGCCACTGGTGTATACTTCACTTGTTTTATATTCATATGTTATATTATTGTTCGCACATAATTTTACACTGTCCTACACGGGCCGTCATAGTGAATTTTAACAGAATCTTAACAAGTAACTATAGACACTAAGTAGGTTAATTCATAGCAACGATCAACTTTAGCTAAACTAGGAAATCATGATAGGTTGTATGCATTTGAATAACCCACAACACAATATGAGGCTAGGTTTTCATCACATATGTTGACATAACATCCTAACATCTGAATATGATACAATAAGAGTATCAAAAACGTTAATGTAAACTAATAACATTAAGATAAGCAAAGATGGAAAATAAAATTATTATAGTTAAATATTACATTTTGTCCGACAGAACAATAAAAAAGTTCTCATTCTTTACGAAACCACCTCTTACTGCTTGTAGAGACAGAGTTTGTAGAGCGACATGATACCGTCACTGCTTGCCTTCAGTTCGTGATTGATAAACACAGCAATGTACAGGAAACTTCTCGTACCCATTTGAATGTCTCTGTAATCACGACACCTGCTTTGGTCACCTCTGCTCTAATCCATACACTCCACAGGCAGTACAAAAATCACAATGTCCATTTTAGATTTTCGGACACGGAAGTTGTAATTCTGCTTGAAATACGTGAAATAAGTTTTATATTTCATTTTTAGTTCACGTCCTGTTTTCTCTTTGAAATATTCACAAAACATATTACCTAAATAGGATTTTCACATTTAGAATTAGAATATCAAAATAGGTACTTAAAGTTAGTTTTATGTTGGCAGTAATGAACCTTACTTTGTGGGATTGATTTCAAGAGCGATACTAACATGTTCCATACACTTCTATCAATTTTATGCAACCTGTTTCATATGAGCCTCTTTTTCTTCAAGATAATCATTATTTAAGAGTTTCTTTTGTATTATTATTCTTCTTTTTGCAGAAATTTGAATACATTTAAAACCATTCTGTGACACTCTTCAACGTTAAATCCATTTCTTCTAATGGCACACTGTACATCCAAGTAGTTTCACGTATTACTTTAGGGCAGACCTGCAGAACTGTAGCTCCTCAGAGCGATTGGTTTATTACCCCTTCTTACCCCACCCACCTTTTCTACCAGTGCGGTTATGGCATTCTAGTTACGCTCAGCTGCATCAACATTTATTCTCGTGGCGGCAGGTATACAATACGCTATCACGAATTACAAATGAACAGGTAATAAAATCCTTAGGATCATACCTTTATTAGAGAGTAAGAGAAAAATGAATGAGGGAAATAAATAAGTTAAAAGAAATGCAAAATAAATTTTAAAATGTATGTGTGCATATAATGTAAGAAGGTCTACCTATGTATATATCGTTCTATTACTAGTAAAGCCGATTAAGTTCACTTTTTGTGTAAAATAAGTTAGGTAATGTGTGCATATAATGTAAGAAGGTCTACCTATGTACATATCGTTCTATTACTAGTAAAGCCGATTAAGTCCACTTTTTGTGTAAAATAAGTTAGGTACAGTCCCCGACTTGTCTTTCCGTACTCTGTATTCTACTAAAATGAAATAAGTCCGAAATGTTGCATGCAGGCAACAAACAAATTACTTTATTTTGAAGAATTTATTATGATTTTTCGTGCATTAATAAAGTTTTAATTCCTGTTTTTACAAAACTTGCGTTACTGGTTTTAACTGGTTTCACTAGTAATAGGACGATAAATAAATTGTACGTTGATAAGTGAGTGATAGCTATATGACCGGGTGTATATGCTGTCATTCAATGCAGTAACGCACTCCAGCCAAATGAATGAATGAATGAATGAATGAATGAATGAACACGCGTACTGCAGTTTAAAGAGAACTGGAACATGGCAAAATCTAAACCCGTGAAGAAATATTACTTCCAAAGGAAATGGGAATATAATTATTTTGATTTTGAAGACGAAAGAATAGCTTGTTTACTGTGTCCCATTTAATTTATTTCTACTCGTCATTTCAATATTAAATCACATTTTAACAAAGCCTATATTGACCGTAATTGGTGACGTGGTGACTGTGAGTACCCCAGCCATAGTAAGAAAAGAAGCCTGCGTCAGGTGAATGTGCGGAGATTATATATATTCTTTTTCATTGCTTATAATGCTGCCTGCTTCCCTAATTTTGAAGGAAATCTAGTTAAAACAAATAAAAGTACTTGATTATATAAATTAAAAATTCAGTTTGATTATCCGAGTGCTGCGATACAAGTTTCTAAGTTGAGGCCTAGATCATATATACTAACAGATAACTCTTTTATATAGAGTTTAGAGTTTGCAGTTGAGGCCGACTCGATGTAGTTCAATAATCGTTAACAGATGGCACAATAACCAACACGGCACAATAACCAACACCATCACGAGACACGAACTCTGAACCGGTCTGGTCGGTCTAAATCGATTATTTCGTGCTTACGAGATAATCTCGTAAGCAACGGTTTGTACTGTCGACAACTGATGGCCATGGATAAATATATTATTGGCCTATATGACCTTGGCAAGTTCGGAATGAGGCAGCTAATTATAGTTGTCACGTGGGCGAAGCGAAGAGATAAGATAAAGTACGCCTTTGTATTGAATAGAATTCAGAATCTCTGCCAGGCAAAGCCAATGTACCGGTAAACAGAATATGTAGACTATGTTGTAATGGTACCGTATCGGGCGGCAATAATATTATTCGTTATCTCTTCTGTTTTTATATATTTTTCGTGAATATTATTTATATTATCAACTGAGTGTATAACATAATTTATCCGTTAATTGATATTTTACTAATGATAAATCCAAAGAACAATGGGAAATAAGGGACTAAACACTGAAAAATAAATAAAATAAGATAATTTGACGTTCATAATTACTTTGAATTATTTTAACTTGCACCACAAAAACGTATGAAAATTAATGTTAACATTACCTATTTAGTTATGATAGTACTATATATTGGAAAATTTGTGCATATAGCCTGATTACAATATATACGTAATACTATCCTAACCTAAGCAATAGTAGTCTTGTTTATTTCATACATGTTTGTATAATTATACAAAAACAAGAATAATCTAGATTGCAGCCTGTGATGTCTCGTTTACAGTAAGTTATTATATAATATACATATTACGATATTTACTAGGTACAGTTTCCCTAGAAAAGGATGAGACGATTGAATATTCCTAAGTCTCAGATGTAAGACACTGCGCATGATCGGAGACCAGAGCACCGATACACAAGATAACGAATATTGAGCTACTTAAATTCAGGCTATTTGGTTTGTTACTAGCATCGTTCCGAAATTCACTTCAAAAACTGCAAAAAATATGATATTACGTAAATAAAAGATAAATATATACATAAATCATGTAGTTAAATCGACAATGGACCTTCATGACTAGATCGACACTCCGCAAAGAAAGGAAAGCTTTCGTGTCGTTTCAATAGCTCAGACGCTAAGACTTCTGCGTCTCATGTAGAAGAGTGCGCGTTCGATTCCTAGTCTACACAACGATTTTTTTTTTTGTTTAAATAACTTTGAAATAGCTAAATAACGTTGAAATAGAGTTTTACAAAGTCCTCAGATTAAGTGTTAATGATCACAGACAATACAAAATTAGAAGTTATAATATTGTAAACGTTAATCTAATGAATGCATTTATACATACACACATACAATGTAAATGCATATATATTAAAAACTAACAATTAAAATGAAATTTAAAAATATTCCTAAGCCACACAGACAAACTTTTACAAAGGTTTAGAGTCCTTAGGCTATGTCATTTGTTGAGTAGTTATTACAATATTTTATTAGTAGCTTTCCCATATGTGTAAGAATTGCACTCGCACAAAAAAATTTTTGTTAAAAGTGTGGCTTTGGATTATTTCATTCTCACCCCTTCAATTGATTTTAACTATTTTATCTACGTGTTTGCAATAGTGTTTAATTTAATGTTCATTCAATTTTATTCATGTTATGATTGAATGAAAAAACGCTGTTGCAGTTATTGACTAATTACATATATTAATACTAATTATTAAATGCATCTCTTAAATAACCAATTGCAGTATCTTTTGCAAAATCTTGAATGTTTAAGTTGTCAATAATATTTCTGTACTATATACTATAAGACATTAAAAGAATTCGCAATAGATGTGGGATCCTCTAGTTTATAATCACTGGTTTTAATGAAAAAATATTTTCTTTCTTAGAATATCTACAAGTTTAACTTCAATAATATTCCTGGTAGCTTTAATTGCATTATCTGAATGTTGTACTTTTCTATTCGAATGTATTCTATTTCCCTCTGTCATAATGTTTGATAAATTACACCGTACTTCTTGTAGTATTTAAGAACATGAGGATCATTACATTGCAACTCATTACATATAGATTCTTCTTTTTAAAACATGAGAGTTTTAAGTCCCTGCGTTATCTACATGTTTTTACTTTTGAATTTTTTCACAACATTGAGTGGAGAACATCCACTAAATTGATTCTGAAATTAAAGTGAAAAATACAATACATTTACTCTTAATATCAGTAGTACCAGTATCATATACGTTTTTCCAAGATTCATTTTGTAGACATAAATGTAAATAATCACTAGATACAACATTTACGACTCTTTTTTAGTTTTTAAATTAATATTTTGAAATTGTTCAGTGACATTGGAAACACTTAGGATTTGTTTATCATGTTCAGACAAACCATTGATTATAGGTTCTGTCGAATAGGAATTCAGTCTAATTCTGTGTACAAAACTTTTATCAATGGCTGTGCTACTTCAGCTTGTATGCTGGTGGGAAAATGGCTCTACGACTAAGGTTTCCAGTTTCAAGGAGTGAATTTAATTTACTTTTACGGAAAAGTTCCGAGAGTTAATCTATGTCTCTACAGATCACAAATTCCATATGAGATTTATAAAGTATTTTCTTTACAACTTCAATGTTGGCTATAAATATTAATAATGTAAGAAATATGAATGATTGTAGTTAGAAGTCTGATTTACATTATAAAAAGCAAGAAGTTACATTCCGCGGGAACATTCGCAATTTCGATGTTTGCTTTTGTCGTCCAACGCATAAGCACGGACCTATTCAATGCTTATGTTAATAACATAGAATTTAGCTGTAGCAATGTGGTGTCATAACTTGGGATTTGTTTACTTAATGTAATTAGATTTAATTTGATTAGTTTCGCAACAATAATTGGACTTCCTGTTATATCCTGTTATTGAAATATTTAATTCAGGGTTGATTTATTAACTTTTACTATGCAAGATGCCTGTTATTTCAATAATTCTATATCACGTTAAATAGTCATTGTCTACACTAAAGTATTATCGTCATCCCTCATTTCTCATCGTAATGGCGTACCGACGTGACATGAGACAGCGAGTTATAGCTCTAGTTGAGGCTGGATATGGGGCTAGATCTGCTGGCCGTTTGGTCGGTGTTCCTGGAAGTACAGACGCGAGGGGTTCATTGTTACAAAATTCAGGAGAGGTAAAAAATCGCCCTATTCCTGGGCGTCCGCGGATTTCTTCATTGGAAGAGGATGCTCTCTTATTCGAGACAGTTCGACTGGACCCCTTTCGGACTGCTAACGAAATAAGAGCAGCATTTAACTTTCCTGGTTCTTCCCAGACTGTGATCAGCAGGTTGAGGAACCGCGGTATTAGGAGCCGGAGGGCTGCGCAAAGGGAAATATTGGGGGAAACACAAGCTGTCAACCATTTTGCCTTCGCTACCAATCGAGTGGATTTCGATTGGTGAAATGTAGATGGTATGTGTACAAGATTTTAAGTTAACGGGTCCCTTTTTGTTTTTTATGATTTTTGTTTTAGGAAGAATACTTTTAACTTCCAAGTAAAATTTATTTACTTTTTGACGAGATTCAGCCCACTTGTAGATAAAAAAATTGGACATAAATTATTCCATATTTTTCGACAAATTATACAGTCGAGGAACTCTGAACTATACACCTCAATAAAAAAAAAGAGTTTCACCTGGGATCGAACACGAAACATTTCGGTTATACGGTGGAACCGACACGCTGCTATATGAGCTACCGAGACAAGACAGTGACAGCAGGAGTCCAGAATGTAGATCCGATATCAGGCATTTGCCATTCGGTACAGAGAAGCAATGATATTTTGTTACCCGAGCTATGTTGTGAAATCATGGCCTTAAATGACTGTCTTCTTCGTGAGCCTTATTCTGATCCTTGTCCTTGTTGTGGTCCTTGTAACAATTCTTGTTCTATTTGTCATGGTACCTATCGTTATACGTCGATATCGAGTGAACCGCGCTGTAAAACTTTAACTTCCGACAACCAAGAATCGTCTCATTCTTTTTAAGGGTAACTGTACTTTAACAATATATAGTTAATAATATTATAAAATATACAGGCCTAATACATTACCAAGAAATACCCCTTCCCTCACATTTTCAATACTGTTTACCTCAAAAGGCCTTCAAACCTTAAAAACTATTAGACACTGGATTAAAATAGTCACGTTGATGTAGACCTACAACATTACATTTTTTTGTCACTACTCCTGATACCATTCTAACAGTTTCAGGTTTTGTAATTTGTAACGATACTAACAATACTGATGGGTCATTCCGTAGTGACACACATATCATTTTCGAAGTAACTATGATGTTCATAGGATATTTAATTAAATACTTAAGCGTTTATGATAGATACATCATTGTCTTTTAACGTAAGCATTCCAAAATATAAACAGAAAATCTTAATGAAAAGGAATAATTAATAATGTAAAAAATATGAAATATTATATGGTGTGACACATGAACATTTTCTTGCCACTTAATTTATTACCAAAATGGAAAATGTTCATGTTATTGTGCCAAATGACATAAATAGTTGTTTTCCAAAGAATTAAGACACTTATGTAGTACATGTAACTGCTGACATACTTTAATAAATATAACAGTGCCATTAACAAATACAATATTACGAATTATATTGTGACACACGAACATTTCTGCCAAGTTGATTACTATTTTTTTCAGATGCATATCGAGATTTATACACAGTGCCTACAGTTCTTATTATACAAAGCAACACTCGATTACACTAAAATACACATTCAGATTTAAAATGTCCTTGGTTATTTACAACTATATGTGGTGATATCTCCTGTGTAATATCATGTGATGAATACACCAAAATAGGCTATATACTTTTCCTCCCATTTGTAGTACTTTCCTTTCTTGAACATCACGGAAACTTTAAATTCTTCACCACCACAAGCTTTTGTAACTTCCTCTGCTTATCTGACGTCTTTTTTTTAATTTATTATTTAACGATGTTGTATCAACTACTAGGTTATTTAGCCTCGATGGGATTGGTGATAGTGAAAAGATATTTGGCGAGATGAGGTTGAGGATTCGCCATAGATTACATGACATTCGCCTTACAATTGGAGAAAAGCTCGGAAAAAACCTCAACCAGGTAACTAGCCCCAATCAGGATTTGAACCCGGGCCCACTCATTTCACGGTCAGATGTGCCTACCAATACTCCACAGCAGTGGACCGAACATGGGTTATGTACATTAATTCTTTTGACTTTCGGTTAGCTTTCTTAAGAATACGCATAAAGAAATGTGCTTTCCAGGCTATCCTTGTAATATTAGTGACTTATTTCAACCAGTTTGTTACTAAAATATACACAGTACCTACGTGTTTACTTGTGGCACTGGTGATCCATTTAATTGGTATATGAGACGAATTTAATTCTGTGTTTTACAGAAGGATATATATTGATTTACTTTTGCTCACATTGATTTTAATTTTATTTGTTGTAGTCTAGTTTTCAATAACGTCAAGCTAGTTTTGCAAGGCGGTGATACAAGATTTATCACTAATTGTTTCTATATATTATACAGTCATCCACGAATAACCTTGCCTGAGAAGTGGCATTTCTATTCAAATCCTACAATAATTTTCAGTATAAATTTTGCACCGAGAAGCTATTATACATTTAATTTTACTTCTGAGACCAGTGAAATATATGCCAATTTTATTAGAAAGGTGCATGTATAATTATCCAATAGCATGATGTTATCTGCACCAAAAACTAAAGGGCATGAAAGAAAGGAAGAAAACATTAATGCCGTGGTTCTTAGAGTTCCATTAGAGTTACACGTTCATTGTCCACTGAAAGTTGTATTTCTGTATTGAAGTGTAAAAGAGAAACTCTCATAAATTATGTCAGAAACAAAGAAAGGCACCACCCAAATATGTGGGATAATTAATTTAATAATGTTATTATCGGGACTTCAAAAAAGCAATCATATGTAATGGGTGGGGAAAAATACTTTTTTAATCACGCTTCTATAGTTCGACAAAGTTGACTATTCTGAGTTTTGCCTGACAGGTGAGCTACCATAAATTCCTTGAAGTTCTAGTTATTACTGAAGCCAAATGTGTGTCTATTGTCAAGAGTCCATTTTATTTATACTTGTTAAGACATCATTCATAGACTAGTTACCGCTTTCAGTTTTGATACTACATACATTGAAATTAATCTATTATTATTCGTCCTATATTTACATTTATATTGAATGATTCGGTCTACCTTCATAACACATCTCATCAACAGTAGTCGATAAAGAGTTGAATTAGCTTCCATGCTGCGTTGTATTTATTTTGTCATGTTCCTATAGCAGGAATATTAAATAGAAATTCCTTAAAACAGATTTGTATTCACTCCTATGCCTTTATATAGAATACCAGTACATATACTGTATTTCTTAAGATTTGGTTACTTTATAAACAGTATGTTAGTGCAAGAACTCTTTTTTTCACATTTAATAATTCTGGCATGTGTCAATAAATATGCTTGAGACCTCTGTCTCTCTGAATTACTCTTTACTAACTGGAAACATATTCCAAATTTATATTTTAAAAAAGTATTAAAATATCCTCACAATTTAGAGCATAACAATTCCCGAAATAATCATCCAACATTAAATTATTAAGATACAAATGATTCAATCTATCGCTTGTAACAATACCTTTATGGTCCTAATAAATTAAGAAATAATTTACATCCAACAGATTTATTTTAAAATGGCCTGCAGTTATTATTTTTAATTTTATTGTACCTTAATAAATTGAGTTAAGGTACAATAAAATTTCCTCAAGTTTCAAACAAAGTAATTCCATCTTTCCAACAGGGGGACAATAAATACTTAAAGTAATGCTAAACTCGAAAAACTTATTGATGCAACTTAATTTCATATTCTATACCACTGGCACCGAAGAAAAAAAGTGTCCCATTGTTCATACTGATTCAAGATGAATAGTTTCTTAGTGTTTGTCCATTCCACTTTTTTTATTGTCCTTCCCATTTCTATTTCTCTCATTTTTAGTAGGTACTTCACATGTAGTATATGTTTTACTTTAATACATATAATGACCATGAAGATATTTGGATATGTCTTACAAAATTCTTGCTGAAGACCATTGTGGTAACATTCTGCCGCATCTGTAGTTTGTACATTTCGAAATTTTCGTGCTTCAGCCCAGAATTCAAGCGAGGAGAGGGGAGGTTGATGTGCCAATGTAGTTTTGCAGAATATAATAATATTCAAAACATTCTCTAATAGGAGGGGCCTCTGATATTAGCTCTGCAAAAAATCTGATACCGGTACTTCTGTTGCTGGAAAATAAGAAGGAACGAAATATAAAAATTTTTAACCACTTTCGAATTTCACGTGCTTTGTGTCTCAGCTGCTGGTTTGATATATTGTTTGTTTCCTTTAATTTTCCAGAGCAAAAACAGTCCTAAGCGAAATTTACACTCTGTAATTTTAACACTGGGAACATTTATTTTGGCATCATTGTGTGATGCTATTTCATAATATAACAAGAGCTTTCAAATGATTAACTGTTAACTACTTACCTGGGTGAAGGTAGCACTGAAGCGGTTCCTGTGATTTCTGAAGTGAAAACCGTTCAGTTTATAAGGATTTTTTTTTTGTAGTGATGCAGTTGTTTGTATATGCAAGGTGGAACCTACAATTTCTTTTAATTAATCGTATGGGGAAATGAAAATGTTGTCTGTAAGGAGCCATACGGCATATGGGTGCCTAAGTTTTGTACGTGGAGATATATACAGATCTTAGATCATCTTTTGCTTTACCTACCGGTATTTTGTTTGATGTTCATAAACAAAATTGATCCACCTCTTCAGCACTGGAATCCAGAATTATATAAAATAATGGTTGAAAAACAAGTGCTGCAAATATACACTTCAACATTCATCGAGACAAGTGTGCATCTATGGTGGTGCTACATGGTGTATTCTTTAAATCAAACTTGTACAATTAAATTGTAAAGCAAAACAATTTCTTTACTTCTTCTTTAATATTAAAAAAAATAATTAAATGACAATTAGAGAGACAGAGAGAGGAGAGTAAAATATATTTCAAGGGTGAAAACACGGGGTGGGGTGTATGGCCAAGAAAAAAATTACCATGACAGCACTGACGAAACCTAACCTGTTACAGACTCATGTATGCAAGATGAATAAGCTGAGTATGAAGGAAACTACCTCAGCGCTAGTTTAACTCTTATAGATGAACTATATAAAGAACTTCAAGTGTCAATATTGTCTCAAAGGTTTCTGTGTAACAAACTTCATTTAGAAATGTCCATCTGCGATTATGTTAACTGCAGAAGAAGGAAGAAATATTGTCGTAATATGAAGTTACTCAAATTTCCAATTAAGGACAAGGAAAGGCTACAAAAATTTTTGATTTCACCCTTATAAATTCAACGATTTTCACTTCAGAAATCACCGTAAGTACCTCAGCACTAGTTTCAGTAATTTAAGGACCAGTATAAAGGAAATTTGATTAAAGTGAGAAAGAAATTCGTAAGGGAGGCGGTCAGGAGGAATTGAGGTTGTCTACTAATTCGTTACAAACAACTATTATAGGCGATTTCATTTGACTAACGATGATTTGTAGAGAGCAAAAAACCTACAGTAGAGTAAAGAATCTTAATCAGTACGTTTATGAGAACGGATATAAAAGTGTCAGAAAAATAACTGAATTACCGTATATTGCAATTAACTCTGCATTGGCAGAGAAACCGCACAGGGTATCGTAAATCTGCTAAAAAATTAGAAAATTGTGTAAAAAATGCATTCAGAGCGAATTTTCCAGCCTGATAATATCTCGCTCACGTTATGGACATAATTCAATACCGTAAGACCATGTATTGTGGGTCCCTATCACCACGGCATGGCGCGTCCTCAGGTTGCGGATAGAGGAGACGGCCTCCAGATATGGAGGGTAGCTGCGAATATATTGAATAAGCAGTCGTGGACAGCCGATAAGGGGTGGTCCTCCAGCTTGGGGGTTGGGCGAAGGGCTAACAACCCATCACTGTAAAAAAACAGCTTGATACGAATCCCTACAATAAGCCTCGGAATAACACTGATTCTCTGGCACGACCACAGCAAAGGAATAGGGTTTTGAGATTTGGCACTTGGAACGTAACTAGTCTTTATAGAACAGGAGGGGTAACATTAGTAGCAAAAGAACTAGCTAGATATAGAATAGACTTCGTGAGAGTACAAGAGGTTAGGTTAGATGGGAATGGCATATCACAAATAGGAGATTACTTGTTGTATTATGGGGAAGGAAACAATAATCACCAATTAGGAACAGGATTCTTTGTTCATAAGAGAATAAAATCAGCAGTAAAAAAAGGTCGAATTTATCAGTGACAGGTTATCATATTTAGTACTTAAGGGTAGATGGTGCGACATCATAGTTAAAAATGCTCACGCCCCTACAGAAGAGAAAGACGACCATATAAAGGATAGCTTCTATGAGGAATTGGAACACACTGTGACTTTATTTCCACTCAACAATAGGATTTTATTCTTCCACAACAATAATTCCTTTCTACAATTCACCTTAAACGATCTCGTCAACAATAGGATTTTCACTCAACACAGTATTCGTTATAGCACTCCACTTACGGCAATGACAATTTACTTGGACTATTACGAACAACAATGAACTGTTAATCTTAACTAATATTTACAAAGCACTATTTACAAATCAGAATTGTTAGTTCTCAGTTCACAGTTCTTCTAGCTCAGTCACTCGAGTTCAAAGTATCTCGAAACACAGACCTTCAGGGACAGTTCACTGTACTCGAACTCAGGTCCCTCCAACTGCGGTCCACTGCACTCGAACTCAGGCCTTCGGACGCTGACACAGTTGCGGACGCACACTCGAGTCGAACTCCGGTACACAAGACTGGCTTGCTTGCTCTGGCTTACTCACTGACTGGCTGACTAATCAACTGAAACTCCTCGAGTTCGCTGGCGTTTCTTCTTTTATAGCAACAGCGACGTAGCCTCGAAAGTTCGACGCGTCTCCAGAGATAGCACTCCAGAACAATCCAGAGCCCTCTCCTCTCTACCAGCACCAGATGCGCGCGCAATTTCCCTCGCCGCGTAGGCCCTTTCCCATCTCTTCTCTCCGCCGCGCGCCGTCCCTCAGTGCTCCGTGGAGCCTGTGTCGGCTCACGCGCGGTCTGCTCTCTTACGGGACGCTGGTCGTGAGTTCGAACCTCACATCGCTGTCACAAATCAGCAGTAAAAAAGGTCCAATTTATCAGTGACAGGTTATCATATTGAGTACTTAAGGGAAGATGGTACGACATCATAGTTATAAATGCTCACGCCCCTACAGAAGAGAAAGACGACCATTATAAAGGATAGCTTCTATGAGGAATTGGAACATACTTTTGATCAGTTACCTAGATATCACATGAAAATTTTATTGGGGGATTTAAACGCTAAAGTAGGACAGGAGGATATTTTTAGACCAACTATTGGAAAAGAGAGCCTACACGCAAATAGTAGTGACAATGGAGTTAGATTAGTCAACTTTGCCACATAGAAAGATTTAATTGTCAAAAGTACAACATTCCCCCATAAGGATATACATAAATATACTTGGACTTCTCCAGATGGATTGACACACAACCAAATAGATCACATCTTGATAGATAAACGGGGACATACTAGTATAGTAGATATTCGAACTTTCAGGGAGGGAAGACTGTAATTCTGACCATTATTTGGTGATTGGAGAATTAAGAGAAAGATTATCAGTAGCCAAGCGAGTAGAGCAACAAGTTAATATTACTAAATTCAATATTTTGAAATTAAAGGACGAGGAAGCTAAGCAAAATTATCAGGTCGAAATTTCATACAGGTTTGCCACTTTAGAAAGTTCCGACGAAGTTGAGAAAGAATTAGATGTTAATAGCGTGTGGGAAAATATCAGGGATAGTATCAAAATTGCAGCTGAGCAGAGCGTAGAAAGTAAGAAAAAGAAACCGTAGTTTGATGAAGATTGTTGCATGGTAGTAGCAAGAACGAAACAGGCAAAATTGAAATTCTTACAGGATCCAGTTGAGGAGAAGAGAGATAATTATTTCAATGAAAGACGGGAAGCAAGTCGTACACTTAGGAATAAAAAGAGAGGTTACTTCAAGGAAAAACTGATGAGGTAGAAACAAATAGTAAGAATAAAAACATTCGAGATTTACTGTATATAAGGGTATAAAGGAATTTAAGAACGGATATCAGCCAAGTGTAAACGTGATCAAGGATGAGAATGGTGACTTGCTTGCAGACTCTCCATCAATCCTAAACAGATGGAAAAACTATTTTGCGCAACTACTAAATGTACATGGGCCAAATAGAAATGATCGGGACGAAATTGAAATACAAACTGCTGAGCCATTTATACCCGAACCCACGCTTTCAGAAGTCCAAATTGCGATAGAAAATCTGAAAAAGTACAAGTCTCCAGGTATCGATCAAATTCCAGCAGAATTAATACAAGAGGGTGGAAGTGCATTATATAGCGAAATTTATAAACTTGTACTTGCAATTAGGGAAGAGGAAATTGTACCAGAACAATAGAAGGAGTCCATAATTGTACCTATTTTTAAAAAGGGGGACAAAACCAACTGTGGTAACTTTCGAGAAATATCACTTTTGTTGACGTCGTACAAAATTTTGTCCAATATTCTTTTGAGAAGATTAAGTCCGTACGTAGATGAAATTATTGGGGATCATCAGTGCTGTTTTCGGCGTAATTGATCGACTAATGATCAGATTTTTTGTATTCGACAGATAATGGAGAAAAAATGGGAATATAACGATACAGTACATCAGTTATTCATAGATTTCAAAAAGGCATATGACTCGGTTAAGAGGGAACTATTATATGATATTCTTATTGAATTTGGTATTCCCAAGAAACTAGTTCGATTAATTAAAATGTGTCTCAGTGAAACATACAGCAGAGTCAGTATAGATCAATTTCTATCTGATGCTTTTCCAATTCACTGCGGGCTAAAGCAGGGAGATGCACTGTCACCTTTACTTTTTAACTTCGCTTTAGAATATGCCATTAGGAAAGTTCAGGATAACAGGCAGGGTTTGGAATTGAACGGGTTACATCAGCTTCTTGTCTATGCGGATGACGTGAATATGTTAGGAGAAAATACACAAACGATTAGGGAAAACACGAAAATTTTACTTGAAGCAAGTAAAGCGATCGGTTTGGAAGTAAATTCCGAAAAGACAAAGTATATGATTATGTCTCGTGACCAGAATATTGTACGAAATGGAAATATAAAAATTAGAGATTTATCCTTCGTAGAGGTGGAAAAATTCAAATATCTTGGAGCAACAGTAACAAATATAAATGACACTAGGAAGGAGATTAAACGCAGAATAAATATGGGAAATGCGTGTTATTATTCGGTTGAGAAGCTCTTATCATCCAGTCTGCTGGCCAAAAATCTGAAAGTTAGAATTTATAAAACAGTTATATTACCGGTTGTTCTGTATGGTTGTGAAACTTGGACTCTCACTCTGAGATAGGAACATAGGTTAAGGGTGTTTGAGAATAAGGTGCTTAGGAAAATATTCGGGGCTAAGAGGGATGAAGTTACAGGAGAATGGAGAAGGTTACACAACGCAGAACTGCACGCATTTTATTCTTCACCTGACATAATTAGGAACATTAAATCCAGACGTTTGCGATGGGCAGGGCATGTAGCACGTATGGGCGAATGCAGAAATGCATAAAGAGTGTTAGTTGGGAGGCAGGAGGAAAAAAGACCTTTAGGGAGGCCGAGACGTAGATGGGAGGATATTAAAATGGATTTGAGGGAGGTGGGGTATGATGATAGAGACTGGATTAATCTTGCACAGGATAGGGACCGATGGCGGGCTTATGTGAGGGCGGCAATGAACCTTCGGGTTCCTTAAAAGCCATTTGTAAGTAAGTAAGACTGATATGAAACCCTAGATCATATATGTAACAGATAACTCCTCGCTACATTAAAATCGGCAGCACTTTGAAGAGAACAACCGCCAGGATCGCCACCCGTCCGCCGTAAACGAACACGAGATGGCAGCACAGTCGCTAATGCGATTCAAATGGGAATTATGACGTGACTGCTTATGTAGCAACTAGATGGCAGCGTAGTAAACCTGACAAAAGTTGTTAACCTCAAAGCCTATAAGCCCGACATATCTGTTACATATATGATCTAGGATGAAACGAATACTAGAACAATTTGTTAACCAAAGACGATGTTCAGTAGTTATTTAACAACATACACAGCAAATAAAAACACAAGCTCATATTCTAGCAATAGTTCAGATGAAAAGAAAATGATTAGTACGACCGCTTATTCGTAAAAAAGAACACTGCCAGCTGAAGCAATATATTATCAGGCCTACGTTATGAACACGTTGAATTTAATGTGGACGAGAAACGTACAGTTGTTATATATCTGCTTCCATATCGCATCATATAATACATCTGTAAAAAGAAAACATGTAGGCCTAGAAAAGAGGAAACATGTTTGGGGGGAGAGAGTTTTAATTCTTCCCCTTTCGGATAAATTTCAGAAAAGGGATACCTGCTTTTCCTTCATATTCAAAAATTGTAATCTTGTGCACACAAAATAAATTAGTGCCTTTTCGTGAGCATCATGATGTGCATTCAACAAACGCAGACAAATCTGCTCTTTTTATTATTTTGTGATAATTGTTGCTAGTGAGGTATTGTATACTGAAAATTAAAAACAATTAGATATCGTACATCAAATGATGACATATATTGAACGCAAACAACATTATATCAGCCATGTACCAAAATGTCATCTATGTGTGTTGATGAATTTGGGTAAAACAAGCTTCTGTATGCTACAATTTAGCGACACATCAAAGTCTTATTGTAACATAACCTCACATTACAATGAGAAAGAAATTTGGAGGTGGCATGACGTAAAAAAGTCATCCCACAGTCGTATTACTCTATGTACTTTTCAGGTACTCTGCCATCTAGTGTCGGTTATCGCAAGCTCATTTCTCGACACTAGCGACGCAAAGCGTCCGTTATTATCCAGTTGCGTCCAAATTGAATATAAGCTTGGCTGATCTGTTTTATGTATGATCTAGGGTTGAGGTAAGTGCAATCCCCTTCTCACCAGTTACGTACTACGTCACCACTCACGAGTTAAGAATTATGGAATGCACAAACTTTCGGGTAAGTTCATTATTACGAACTGTATATTGATTATTTATTTATATACTGTTAAATTAAGGGCGTCACTCTTTGTGTTCATTTTGAATTTAAATTAATAGTGACTTTCAAGGTTCATTACTTAAATGCAATAAATTTATGTTTCCGTAGGTGATGATAAGAAAGTTTTCGAAAATCTAAAGCAGGTTAGGTGCAAAGAAATCTCAAAGAAACTACCGACAGGAAATCTAGCATAATTAATTTATTACAATCCTTTTTGAAAATTACATGCCGCCATTGGTGGACCTTTGCACGGGCAGAGAATGTGAACAACTCTACGCGGAAGTCGAACATCCCCAATAGAATTGGAGTGAGGCTGACGTAATATTTCCCCTACTTACGGGTTCTGCAGGCCTGCTTTATGGTTATCTGTCATTATTCGGCTCATCTTTTTGTTTTATATGTCGTCATCCAGCCTGTTAAAGATAGTCCTGCAGTGATTTCTCCTTTGCATTATAAAATGTACTGAAATACATATTCTTTTCATCGCTTATAAATTTTATAAAACATAACTTCTTGCATCAGGAACTAACGGACACAAAATGTTTTTCTTCAGCCACATCTCCTTTCGCTAACACACAACTATTGCCTTGTCTCCCCTTGATTTGTGTTTCTTCACGTTTCGGGTTAACTTTACTGTATTCTGTTCTTTTATTTATATTATTTTCACACTGCAGTTCCTTCATTATTTAATATGATACCTACTAGTAGGCCTAGGTTTGTCGCTCCACAACAACTGCTACTTTCCGAAGGAGTGTCGCAGGGTTGGCGAAACGGGGGAAGTCGAGTGACAGTTATTTTACGGGGTCCTTTTCTTTAAATTATTTTGAACAGTTGTATAAAGGTGCATACGCACATAGCGAACGAACAACGAACGAACGAACTACAAACGAATGCATTCGCTGATTGAAATTGGATCTTGTGGACGACGCAGCAAAGGCAAACCGATCGCTTGTCGGTACATCAAAGGAAGTTGGTGTTCATTGTGGACGGGATTTGCCACTTGTTTGCTGTTCGTAGCGGAATGCAGCGGTTAGTTTAATTTCACCAACAGGATGTCGAAACTGGAGTGGACTGAAAAAGCTGTTATCAAACTTATTTATGTATATCGGGAGCAGAAAATTTTATGGCCCTGTTTTGCAAAGTAATATTTCGAAGTCTGTTTCTAAAATACGACAGAAGTTGTCTAACTGTCCCGATTCAATTCGACATAAATCATGAAGCAAGTCATTGGTTTTATATCGATTGCGACTTTCGTAAAGTGGAGTCTGCCACCACCGCCTTTTGTTTTTTTAACTTTCTTTTTGTTAAACTGCCTATAATAATAACAACGGGTACACTTGCTATAATTATATCTTCGTCTGGTATTACTGCGGTTATAATCAGCGAACGCGAATTTTCTCTGACCATTTGCTGATGATTTGTACGTTGCTCCGAACAGTGAACGAACAACGAAGTTTTGCTTCATCATTCGTTCGTTGTTCGTTCGCGACTTTAATATTACGTAGACTTCCAGTTGCGAACAGCAAATATTTTCAGGAAAGGAGCCCCCTGCCACTAGCCTTTGTTTACAGAGAGGACAGCAGAAACTGGTGAGGGAAATCGAGGTGCGACATAACCACTCGGTCGGACAGAGTAACTCACGGACGCGCATGGTATGGACTGACTAATCAGAATTCTGCAGCGCATATCATAATACAACTGATTACTGTGGCCTTGATACACAAGATAAAATTACCAAACTTAAGATACCGTTAATTAACAAACAAGTGCTGCTAATGAATCCGTTAAAAGGGCCCATAAACCTATGAATCTCTTTTCCGGAGACCACCTCAATTGTTGCATGTGTATCGTGTTGTTTTAATTGAACAACTATAAGCTTATTACACGAAACTGGTATTATTTCTGTCACTGAACTTAATTAATATTTCAGTTTGTTTGCGTAACTAATAAATGTCATTTGGTAGCGTTGACTGCATACGATTAGTTAATAATAATCGATAAATTAACTTAAGTTATTCAAGTTAACTCCACTTCTCACATACTGTACTCCAACCAGGAGAAAGTCTCATGGGAATGAGACGCAGAGGGGTAATGCTGTAAATGAATGTTGATATCATAAGGTCACGCATGTGGGTATTGCATCTCATTGGTTAACTCTGAAACCACAAACGATAACACTGATACACACATACTTAAACTACCCTAATTACAAAATTAGATCAAGGTTAATCTCCTGGTCTTTTAATCCCTCCATACAGGAAATAACATATCGTCGTTAAGATAGCAAAACCACGTATCTCAAAAATTGACGATTTTGAGCTCTGAGTTTCATGATGTTAAACAACACGTGCCGCACAAGATGCAAGAACCCGCATCTCAATATGTTGAATAATAGCAGCACAATGTAGATGTATCAAAACCTTGTATCTCGCGATGTTTATACTTTAAGGTGTTAAAACTCGTATCTCAACATACATGTTTATCGCACAATAATTGGCCATTCTATGCTCCAGTTTTAAGATTCCATAACTCGTATCTCATCATTCCAATTTACCGCGTTATGATTTGCCGCGCTTTTCTGTTATTACATTATTGAATTTATTCATGGAAGTTAATAGAACTGTTTAGTAATCGAAAATCTATTAAAACTATTAATTTTGTGTCCATCATATATTATATTATGCGAAAGCGAATTAATCTCTGAAGTGAACAACAGCAGCTGGTTACACATTAGAGATGGTAAGTAAATAGATCACTTGAAATACTAATTCAGAATCTGTTAGCAAAGTAAGGTTAGTTATCCTACGAAACACTATCCACGTTATTATTTACACTCATTAATTATATAATCAGCACATTACAGTTTGTAGGTAAATTATTTCTAAAGTAAGACTAAAGTGTCTGAATTACAAATAAAACCCAAAGTATTGTACTTTCAAAATGGAAAGTTGTATATCTGGATATCAAGAATTCTACTTATTTCAGGATAAGGAATTACAACCAAACACACGTTATCAATCAAGAGGGAGAAATATTCTTGAAATGACACTGCAATTAACTGGAGAATTATCCACATCAGTGAAATCTCCAGTATTGTCACCTCTGTTGCCAATGCTGCCGATACTACCACCAGGACCACCTCCATCATCATCACCACCACCAGAACCAGCAGCAGCAGCACCAACAGCAGCACCATAACCACCACCACCACCACCACCACCACCGACAACAAAAACAGGTACAAAGGATTATAATACTTCAGTTATGAGCCAGATAGAAGGTAGCGATTTTGAAGACTCGAGCTCAAGTTTTGAGCCTAGCAGTGACACTATGTCTGAAGAATCAGATGTTGATGATCCAGCGCCCAGAAGAAAAAGGAGGAAGAAAATTAGTTATACAAGATCGAAGAATACCACAAGTAAGGAAACTGATCACAAAAGAGATCATAATCTAGGAGAAAATGAAAATGAGGGTATAACAGATAATTTATTCTGTTAGAAAACGAGAGCTTTGATGTAGGCATAAGAGATCACTCACTAATGCATATTGACAGTCATAAAGAACAGGAACTTGTAAATGTTACAGAAGGAGTTGTGAAAATTAAAAAACGTGCTCAAAAAGGAAAAGCAGACCCCATACTGTGGAAAAGAAATAAAACAAAAAATTTTAGAATGAAAGGTGAAGAATATAAGAGCCTTAGTAAAAAAAAAAAAAAAGGAAGGCAAAATAGAAATAACAAGAGAGCCTCGTCAAATTGGACAGCGGTGCTCATCCCAATTATGTTTAAGATCAAAAAACAAAAGAAAGTGCTCTTCCATAACTGACGAGAACCGAACTGAAATATTTAAATTTTTCTGGTCACACATGAATTGGGATCAAAGAAAAATTTATGTTGCTACTCTGGTAAACAGGAAAGATGTTAAACAAAAAACAACAATAGGAGAATCAAGAAGAAAATGCAGTTTCCAGTACAATTTAAAAATAAAGGATAATGTAATACCTGTGTGCAAGGAAATGTTCCTTTCAACGTTAGGGATTCGTGAATGGTCGGTCAGCAGTTGGGTCAAAGACACAGCAGAGGGAGATTCAAAATCAAAGGAAGTTCGTAAAGATGGAAATAGCTTAATGAAAAATAATGTTTCTAAATTTCTTGATAAAATTTCGAAATTGCCATCCCATTATTGCAGATCATCTACTTCCAAGCTTTATTTGGAGCCACATTTCTCATCATTCAGTGAACTTTTAGAGTATTTAAAGAAGAGTGCAACAGCTGCAATAATATTCAACCTGTGGCTGGTACAGACTTATTTGTGAAACTCATTAAGGAACACAACATTGCCCTTTTCAAACCAAAGAAAGATGAGTGTGATCTGTGCCTTTCTTATAAACTACACAATGTTTCAGATGATGATTATAATGCACATCAGTTGAAGAAAGAGAGAGCAAGACAGGAAAAATCTGTAGACAAAAAGGAAGCAGAAGAAGGTAAATGCTGTGTGTTTACCATGGATGTTCAAGCGGTTCAGCTAGTTCCTGCTACTCAAGCCGTTCTATGTATTTTAAACAGAAATTAGCATGTCATAATTTCACAATTTACAATTTAGGAGACGGATCTGTAGTATGTTATGTTTGGCATGAAGGTGAAGGGGGACTGGACGCCAACGTGTTTGCAACATGCATTGCAAATTTCTTGGACACAGAAATAAAAGACTGCGATAAAAATAAAAACAAAATATTTTACAGTGATGGCTGCTGTGCCCAAAATAGAAATGCAGTCGTCTCTAATGTATTGCAACATTATAGCGTTGCCAGTGGAACAACGATTATGCAGAAATACTTGGTGAGAGGGCATACCCAAATGGAATGCGACAGCGTCCATTCTACAATTGAAAGAAAGAAAAACAGGGATCTGTACTCCCCAGCCAGTTATGTTCAAATGATAAAAGAAGCACGATGTGGTAAACAAGGGCAGTACAAAGTGAAATATTTGTGTCATGAGTTTTTCAAGGATTACTCTGAAATTCAGTTCTACAAGTCAATACGTCCAGGAAATAAAGTTGGTGAGCCGTGTGTTACTGACATTTCTGCACTGAAGTATACTCCAAATATTGGTATTTTATACAAGTTGAATTTTGACAACGATTTGAAATTAATTCCTAGACGCCCAAATACAATCATCGGAAGTGAGAAACAACTTTATGCTGGACCTATTCCTATTTCTACACAAAAATACGTCGACCTGATGTCTTTAAAGCTGGTTATTCCAAGAGAGTATCATCCATTTTACGAGGGTCTTCATAAATAATTCAGTAGATAAAGGACATAAAATGTGTAATACTTACTATTGTGTTCTTGTAGGCATACTGCATTACTGTATTTGAATTATATTAAGTTCCTCAAATTAAACTTGGGTTAAATTAAGATATGTTAAATTGTTTATTTCCTTCCTTTCGCTATGAGATCGATTTTCAGTAAAATGCAAAAACTCGTAACTTTATCTTTTTTCAAAGTTGTTTGTGTTAAAACCTCGTATCTCACAAAAAGGCCCCATAATTTATTTATAATGCGTAGTTAATATGAATTATATACATTCAACATTTGGTTTAATAGTAGATATTAAACAATATTGGTGTCACACAGATTGAATCAAAATTGTGGATATGAGACAGTTTTTTCAGTTTCCTGAAAATTGTGGGTTTTTGAGATACGAGGTTTTGCTATCTTAACGACGATATGCAGGAGAGCGCATGTTGTTTAAACTGACGTTGTAACAGTAATATTATCTATCCAATAGATGACGCAATGGTAACCACATTCCTTTCACGGTTAATCTCCTGGTTGGAGAACAGTAGGTACGTACGAATATTGTAATTTCAGAAAGTTATTAATGTTACATAACAAATAGATCACCTTATTCGTCTCGCTACTTTCTAAAAGAAGTGTAATTATTCCTTCACTGGTATTAAATTAAATATTGAATTTAAACTTGGTCTTAACATTCTGACGTTTACTGCAGTGTGCCATTTTATTCATGTAATTGCTGTATTTTCTGTTTAGACGTCCAGGTATCTACGTATACTGTCTTGTCCACTCACTCTTTGTGCAGTATCGAAGCTGTGTCTTAGCCGTTGCTTATACCAATGTTGGCTGATATAAAACTTTAAAAAGGAGTTGGAAGATGTAACAGTTTCTGAAGCCCACAAATC
Organism: Periplaneta americana; assembly: GCF_040183065.1. NCBI lineage: Eukaryota > Metazoa > Arthropoda > Insecta > Blattodea > Blattidae > Periplaneta > Periplaneta americana. The sequence continues at coordinate 140,476,012 of NC_091124.1, read as the reverse complement.
CAACGATATTTGTTACTACGGATGTTAAAGAATAGCAGTTCCTCCAATATAATTCTAAATTTAAGTTTTAAAATCGTTTTAGACGCCAAAATGTTTAGTCAAATAACTATTTCATGGACTTTCTGCAACGGAGACATTATTACAAATTTAAATATATTCATAATTGACCTTAGAGCAAAGACGACGTTGTCTCGTGGTATTTACTCTCATTCAAGAAATCACTATTATAATACATGAATAATATCAGGCATTTATTGTGTGCCGGTGTTGTATTGCATGGAAAGGTCGGATATATACCAGGAAAACTGCTGGATTTGAATGATGATAGAATAAATTTATTCCTCTTCGTGTGTTCAATGTTTCTGTAATAAATTATAGGATAATTTGGTTTAGTTAACTCCGAAAAGGCTGGATTCGGTGTGATGTTATTTCAGCGAAACTTAATATACAAAATTTCTCTGACAGCGGAAATAAGATTAACGTGACTAATAATTACTCGTGTTTCCCATTTAGGCGATGTAATGGAATATTATTATTATTATTATTATTATTATTATTATTACTATTATTATTATTGCAGTAAAAAGTCTGTAAGGGATACGTGTAATGAGTTAAGGATATATGATGAAGTTGTGGTAAGGGAAAGAGGAGAAATTCATTGTGACAGTAGAAATAGAATTATGATTTAGAGAGCTCTGTTCTATACGTATAATACGACGAATTTATGGAGAAATACTGAAATAACAACACGGGAAATAGGAAAATGGTGAAATAGTGACAAGAGAAAGAAAATTGTTAGTTATAAAGAATGGTGAAAGAGTAGTAAGAAATGGATGGATGGTAAATTTCGAATAAATTATGAAATAGTGGTAAGGGAAAAATAATTAAATTAGTTAAAAGCTGAGAGTAAAATAGTGTTAATAGGAAAGAAAAACGGGGTAGGAACAAATAGTGAAATGATGGTAAGACAAAAGGATGAAGAGTTCAGAAGAAATTAAGAAATGGTGGTAATGGAACAAGAGGAGTAGAATAGTTCTACTCCTCTTGTTCCATTACCACCATTTCTTAATTTCTTCTGAACTCCTCTTGTAATGGAAGGAGAATCATGGGTTAAGAAAAAATGATGGTAAGGGAGGAAGAATAATGGGTTAAGAAATGATGAAATGGTAGTAAAGAAGAAGTAATTAATGAGAATAATAAGTAATGGAGAAGTAATTGGATAATAGTAAAGGAGGATGTATAATGAAATTGGGGAAATGCTGAAATAGTTGTAAGGAAAAGAGAATGATTATTTAAGACGGAAATGGTAAAATGGTGGTAAGTGGAAGGTGATGGTAAGAAATATTGGAGAAGTATAAAGAAGGAAAATTTGAGACCAGGGTGCAGATTTTTACATTTTGAATTACTTTATTCCTTTCTTATTAACTATGGATATTTGAAAGCGTTTATGCTATTCGTACACTGTGGAGAAAGGTATGTGTATTATATATTGCGTAAAATGAGCTAAATCATTGCTTTTAACCGTGGAACAAAATATGTTAATTTTATTGCATCTACCCTACAGTGCTTAAAAGTTACGTCAAGCCTAAAATGTCCTAAATCAATGTTTTTTTCTGTGCAGCAAAATATGTGAACATTTTGGAAATAAAAATGACCAAAAGCTATGTCATAGCTTAAAATGACCTTAATCATTGCTTTTGAATGTGGAGCGAAATGTGTGAATTTTATTGGACATAAAAATGACAAAAAGTTATGTCGCATCCTAAAACGACTTTAATCATTGCTTTCGACATAAGGCTTCCCTCCCCCGCCACATTTTGCGGGTTTTTGTTCTGAACTAAACAATATTGTATGGTACTTTATTAAAAAATACACCCACCAAGTACAAGCTCGTGCGTTTATATGGAGAGGAAGGGAAAGAGTTATACGATTGTTAGTAATACAGTGTTGTTACCAAAAGAATAACTGTCGTACTGTAGCGGAATTAATTGGACCATCGAATCTTTGATTTCGATTCCCGCGTCGTATTACTGCTGTTCATTAGTACACGTTGTTTTGTTCTGTTGATAGGTGTAGCGATATCCACGTCCATTTCCCTGCTGACGGAATTGTAATGTTTTGCCAGACATGCCTAAAACAAATCCTCTTAAAGGAAGTTATTCTGCGGATAATTTAGAATTCGTTGTTTTGATTCCTCTTCCCTACCATAGTTTCAAACTTGTTCGCTGCTGTGGTTATGTGGATAGCACGTGCTGTTCGAACTACGCGTTCTCAAGTTCGATTCCAAGCCTGGTCAGTGGAAGAAATTAATATTTCGTCCACGGGACTGGGCGTTTGTCCGTTGTCTAGTGATTGTCCTGTGATGTCTCAGCGGTAGTCCTCTGGCCGTGACCAGGGAAGTCCGAATTTTAGAGACGTCTAGTGTACCCTCAAATGAAAATGTTTCTCCCATCTGCATTTTTGTAAGTAAAATAAAAGGAAATATGTATGAAACGTATTTTTGAACTGTGAAGTCATTTCCTCCGTGTGATTGAATCAAGAGGATGTGAACAAATTGAAGTTTCTTTACTCTCCAGTAAAAATCAATTATTCTACCGCAATAAATTAAAGTACAATAAACTAACTTTAATCATTTCTCCATGTTCTAACAGCATGTCTTTCTCCAGGGAGGAAGTAAACTGGGTGGCCAGTGTCGTAGATTTACAAGAAGTTCGTGAGAGAAGATTCCAGGGAAAATTAGTGTTATCGAATATTAATAGCTCATGTACGCTATTGGCTCAGGCAGTGATGATTTAATTTAATTTAATTTATTTAAATCCATCACCAACAGAAGCAAGCTTCCAATTACAGGTGGCTTACATAGATATATACACAAAATACATAATAATAGAAAGAAAACAACAAAACAAACAAGACAAACGAAAGAAAGAAAATACATAATGGTAATAGATGCTAGAATATAATATTACAGTTATATATAGTGCCAAATGTCAATATAATGATACAAAATTATTTAAAAACTAGAGTAAAAACATTATAATACACTTCTTCATAATTTAAATATCTAAGGAAATACAATTCTTTTTAATATTGTATGAAATTTTTCAATTGTTAAACTGAAATCCAATTGAGAATCACAGTTTAAAGACAGAGTTGTAAGTATTACACATAACAACCAATGGAGAGTTCTTGAAGAAAACAGTTCTGGGAATGGGAATAATAAAAGGTTGCCTATGACGTAATTCTGTTCTTTTTACATTGAACTGAAGGAATTTAAGAAAATCACAGTTATTCAATATACCGTTAACAGTCTTATAGAGTAAAATTTGGTTATTTATTAATCGTCGAGATTTTAAAGTTTTATAATTAAATTCAAAGAGCAACTGATTATATGAAATTTGCTTGTCATAAGACGACGAGTGATGTTTTTTTTTTTTTAATATAAATAACGTAAAAATCTTTTCTGTATCCTTTCTATTTTCATCTGATGGGACTGGAACTGAGATGACCATATTACAGACGCATACTCTAGCTTACTTCTAACTAGAGTTTTATACATATAGGGTATCTATAGTATTTATATTTTTTCATTCTTTTGTATTTCTGATTATAAATCCTAATTTTCTATATGCATCAATTACCACGTGATTTAAGTGCATTTTAAAACATAAGTTGTGTGTAAAATAAATACCCAAATCCTTAAATGATTCTACTCTAGGTAACTTCACACCATTAATTTCATACGAATTTTGAGCAACTGTCTTATTTTTAGAATATGTCATAAAGCATCATTTATTAAGATTTAACAGAAGAAAATTATCGACACTCCATCTATATAGTCTGTCCAAATCATGCTGTAGATCAAAAACGTCTTATTGTTTGTCAATGACTTTATACAATTTAACATCATCAGCATATATTAAACATTTAGTGTGCAAAATCTGTTTAGGTAAGTCATAGATATAAAGTAAAAAGAACAAGGGACCAAGATTAGATCCTTGGGGTACACCCGAAGTTACTGTGAATGGTTTTGATTTTACTTGATTGAATGAAACATACTGCTGCCTGTTTGTAAGATATGACGTTATTAACTGTAAGTATGAAAAAGATAATCCAAAACTTGTATGGTCAATTTTATCAAACGCTTTGGAAAAGTCAAGGCATATCACGTCTAAATTTCTGCGATTATGTAATGTATTAAATGCCTTTTGTGTAAAATTAATTAGATTTGTTGTGGTAGACCTATGGGTGTAAAATCCATGCTGATTTATATCAATTGTACTATAAACATGTTGAAAAATTCGTGTATATAGAATCTGCTCAAATACCTTGGACGGGGCACAAACTATTGCAATGGGTCTATAATTTTCAATTTTACTATTATCACCGGATTTAAACACAGGGCAAACCTTTGTTAATTTCCACATTTTCGGAAAAGTTTTTGTTTTTAAAATTAAATTATACAACAAACATAAAGGATACATAAGTACTTCGAAACAAGCTTTCAATACATAAGGAAGTAAATCATCTGGGCCACAAGATTTTTTTAGGCTTTAATTTTTTTTATAGGAGTCAAATATTCTTGTCTAGTTATAGGCTCAATTGTTAATGGATAATTAATATAACCCGGTATTACAGTATTTTCCTTTTGAAGGTTGTGTGACGGTTTTGAAGGTTGTTTATGATGATGATGATGATGATGATGATGATGATCATGATTATGATGATACCTAAAACTAAATTTTAACCAATGAATACGGAAAGTAGTGCTTACAATAACTATTTTCTTTGTTTTGAGAGTTCTTATCTTTCCAGTTCGCATACCGAAAAATATTATATTAAGGCCTGGAATTTAGTTCCAATAAATTTTAATTTCATTTTAGGTTTCATATCTAAAATAGGCTTTTACATTTGTGCTTCTTTTAGTAATATTTAGGAACAATAACTTAATTAGAACTAAACATCAACGCAGAAGAAGGTAGAGAAAACTACGGGAAACTTAACAATGAACTAATGTACCGCAAGTAAAATGTTTGGACTTCACAGATAAGAAAAGCAAATCCATGTGGTTTATACAGGACGAAATCGGAAACATAATAACAGACAGACCAGGAATACTGAACATTTGGACGACATATGTGGAAGAGTTATGTGAGACAGGAATTGTCCACATGACTTGGCTGTAGAAGACGAAGCAGATGTATCAGAAGACGAAAAAAGACTTTAAGGGAAGAAGTTGAACTAGCGCTTAAGGAAATGAAGAATGGGAAACCAACATGAGTTCGTGGAATCCCCAATGAATTAGTGAAATGCTTGGATGAAGACAAGAAGGAAATTATATTATTATGCAACGAAATATATGGGCAAGGCAACTGGCCTGAAAGTTTCACGGAGACACTATTGCTTCCAATACCGAAAAAAAATAACGCAAAGAAATGTAACGAGTTTAGGACAGTCAGCCTGATATCGCACTCGGCGAAGATGCTTCTTCGAATACTGAATCGATGTTTATATTCTAAGATGGAAGAGCTGTTGGAAGAGGAGCAGTTTGGCTTCAGGAAGAGAAAAGGTATGAGAGATGTAATTGGACTGCTACGAACATTCGACGAAAGATACCTAGAGAAGAATAAAGAAGTGTATATAGTATTTGTGGATTTAGAAAAGGCGTTTGACAGAGTGGATTGGAATAAACTGATGGGGATCCTAAAGAAAATTGGCGTGGATTGAAAAGAGAGTAGGCTGTTCAGTAACCTTTATATATTATGAAACAACGAGTCAGTCAGGATAGGAGAAGAAATGTCGGAAGGAAGTGAAATGGGGAGAGGAATACGACAAAGATGCCCTTTACCACCTACTCTGTTCAGCATCTGTTTGAAGGATTAGTTAAGAACTGTTTTCAGAACATGGGAGGAGTCATAGTAGGAGCAAGAAGAATAAAGTGTGTAAGATTTGCTGATGATATGGGGTTATTAGCAGAATAGGAGATGAGACTAAGGAAGGGATATGCTACTGGAGCTAAATGACTGCTGTGAGCAGTATGGGATGAAGATAAATGCCAACAAGACAAAGACCATAGTTATAGGAAAAAAAGTAAATAAGGTAAATTGCGAATTCTAAATGAGGCAGTAGAGTAAGTGGACAGCTTTAAATACTTGGGGTGTACTATAAGCAGTAACATGAGCTGCTGCCAAGAAGTCAAAAGGAGAACAGCAATGGCAAAGAAAGCTTTTAATAGAAAAAGGAGCATCTTCTACGGACCTCTGGAGAAAGAACTAAGGATGAGACTAGTGAACTGGTTTGTGTGGAGTGTAGCATTGAATGGAGCAGAAACATGTACATTACGACGAAGTGAAGAGAAGCGAATAGAAGCATTTGAAATGTGGATATGGAGAAGGATGGAGCGTGTGAAATGGACAGACAAAATAAGAAACGAAGCTGTGTTGGAAAGAGTGGTCGAATAAAGAATGATGCTGAAACTGATCAAAAAGAGGAAAAGGAATTGGCTGGGTCACTGGTTGAGAAAAAAACTACCTACTGAAGAATGCACTGGAAGGAATGGTGAACGGGAGAAGAGTTCGTGGCAGAAAAATATATCAGATGATAGACGACATTAAGATATATGGAACATATGCGGAGACAAAGAGGAAGGCAGAAAATAGAAAAGACTGGAGAATGCTGGGTTTGCAGTGAAAGACCTGCCCTTGGGCAGGACACTATGAATGAATGAATTACAACAAAAGTATTTATTTACATAACTAGTACAGAAACTGATACAGTGTTGTATGAAAGGATCCATAATTACTGACGACGATAATTAGTGAAACAGTAATAAGAAAAATAGAGTAGAGTTAAGGAGTAACAGTGAATAGTGATTGTGAAAGAAAGAAAAAAATAATTAGTTAGAGAGACATGGCGAAATTGTGATAGGGAAATTTTTTTGGGTTATTTTACGACGCTGTATCAACATCTAGGTTATTTAGCGTCTGAGTAAAATGAAGGTGATAATGCCGGTGAAATGAGTCCGGGGTCCAGCACCGAAAGTTACCCAGCATTTGCTCGTCTTGGGTTGAGGGAAAACCCCGGAAAAAACCTCAACCAGGTAACTTGCCCCGACCGGGAGTGATAGGGAAAGAAATGTGGAAATGAGGAAATATAGATAATTATACATATGTATATGGACCTATAGGGGAGTAGTGGGTACAGTGAGACACAAAATATTAAGACATATGTATGCAAGTGATAATTCAAGTATTTTAAAAATCAAGTGCAATAGAAATAGACATTAAAACATGGAGTATAATAATACATAAACAAAAATGTTAAAGATAAAGGACAGAACATACAATACGTGTTTGTCAAAAAAATGCAAATGTCTCACTGTTCCCATTCGGGAGGGTATAGTGAGACACCACACTGTTTATTAACGGACTTTGAAAAGATTTGCATTTATTTCAAAAGAAAGGAAAGCTTGCTGTCTCTTTATCTTCACATGTTCTGTAGGCTTATTTAGGATCATTTTGATGTCTGACTTCGAAACCATTGAAACATTTGGAAAAGTGAATTTTCCATGACATTTAAAACTTTTGCGAAAAAATGAAATCAATTTTTGGTGACAACAAAGCTCATAATTATAAAAATGTAATGTAATTCTTTATTATTTTTTAACATTTTCTTAAATTTTGTCAATAACTTTTTTATTTATGAAACCATTAAAACGTAATGTAGGCGTATCCATTATTTTAAGCTACAATCCCTAAATTGGTTACTAGTATGTTCATTTTTAATGTTAGTTACTGGTAAATGTAATATAATTGCAGTTTGTTTTTGCAAATCATTGGTACATGGGAACAGTGAGACGTATCAGTGTACCCTTCAATGGCATGTCTCACTGTTCCCTTTACGCATAGTTCATTTAAAAATGACGCCATCATTTCAAAATTAAAATAAGAAAGACGAAACTTTGCCAAACATAATCTCAAATACCATAGTATTAGGTAACAAAACATTCACATTTATATCTCATTTGTATATCCAGTATAACCTTCATTAAACACAAGCCAATATTTTACTTCTAGAGTGAAAAATTAAGAATTATTTTTTCATCACTCACCTTTATAACTAGAATCAAATCGAGTATGAAAGTACTGTTCCTTTACTCATGCAACATGCAACTTCACTGTTACCAACATCTCAACATCAAAATTTACCATCTAATAAAAAATTTCTCACTGTTCTCCCTGTCTTACTGTACCCACTTCTCCCCTACAGAGAAAATGTCTACACCACAAATTTCACTCGATCTTTTTCTTCGTGTCCACCGTGGAAAACTTACACTGTAGCTGTTTTACGACAATTCTATGACATTTGGTGTTCTGTGTCTATGACCATGGTACAAAGGTATGTTCAAAGTACGCCGTTATTGCTTCTAATAGAGTTGTCGTGTCTATCGAATTCTGTCTCTGTTTTTCGCATTTTTTCCACATCACTACATTTAAGTTTCTGACGTGTAAATCACTTGTTGTCAGTGAAATGTATGTACGGTATTTATCGGTGTTTGGAATTCGTACATAATCGACAAGCTTTATTAATACGCTAAATTACTAGACATTGTCGAACCGCCGCTTCTGAATTTGTCTGTTAACGTATAACAGTGGACCGTTGAAATTGTAGTCGGTGCTTTAGTTATATGTTTTAATCTATAGGCCTATATGTATAAAAGAAAGGAAACTGTCTTTTCGCCTAATGTTTTGTAATAAGAATTTTGTATCATGTATTTTAAAATTGACAAGATAATTTACTCTGAGATATTTAAGATATATCTATGACAAGAGCCTGAAAAGACACTGAGTCCAATATTTTATTTTAAAGTATTGGTAAAAGCCAATCGAAGAGTTACCATATTTTAAGATACACATCTGTTAAAAAAAAAAAAAAAAAAAAAGGACGGGACAATATTTCTGAGAAAAATTATCCTATCCATCAGCATATTATATTGTACTATGTTCGTAGCTGCATGGTATATGGGTACAAAAAGTTCCCAAAAAAGAAATGAGACAACTGTTGGTCGTCGAAAGTTAAAGTTCTACAGCGCGGTTCACGCGATATCGACGTAGCCAGGAAGACATCTGGTCCTGCATGCGTAGCTATTTTTCATCCTACTCCAAAGTATATACTAGTGCAAAATGTTATCAGTTGTCTGTCTGTTTCTGGTGTAGGTCTCCTTTTACGTCCTTGATCGTTTACCTTTTATGAAATTTTAAATATAGGGGAACTAGGCCTAAAATGACATACCTTAAGGAAATCTTGAAAAAAAAAAAATGTATTCTTACCAAATTTGTTTTGGTCAATTATATATAATTGATACTACAACATAACACATATATTAATATCAACAGAAAGTGGAAAATACTGACAATCTTTAACTGAAAGATATGTTTGAAAATAGACAAACTATGTCGTTTTAGCCAAGTTACTAGGATAAAATGACACACTTATTTCAATTTTTACATAGTTAAAAAAAATTGTTCTCTTAGATACACTTGCACATTCACTGTGTGCCCATGAGAAACATTTCTTGCACTCTAGCCATGTTTCTTCTGGTTTATATTGACTGTAAAATTCATTGCAGTAGAGACAAGGTGCATCGTTCTCAACATCACCATCGAAGTCACTCTCTTCATCTTGGTCCCCGTTGCTTAGATCAAACTGAAGCTGTGTTTTTCCTCTGTTTGCTGAACGCCTTTCTTCTACAACTCTTCTTTCAACTTGCTTTAATTTTAATTGGTTAATAAAAGACCGGCTCGATTTGACGTGTTGTCTTCCTTCTCGCCACAGATCTAGTGTCAGAGAGAATCGGGGAGATCTCTTGCTGTGTCACATGAGGTAAAGGCCTCGTTTGTGACGTTTCCTCTGCTGGAGCAGTTGTTGGTGATGGCTCTATCATATGGCCTTTTGCATATTTTTGTTGTTGAACTGCTCTTCTGTGTTGCACGCTTTGGCCCGTCTGTAGGGACTGCATTCGTTAGAGGTCTGTCTGTGGGCGCTGTGGGACTAAATAAGTGATCAGGAAATATGTCCGAATTGAGTAGACAAATTCCTGTTGAAGAAAATCCACCCAATGCATTGGTGATTGTTGCAGCTTTTCCATAGACTTCAGAAAAGAAGACCGCAATTTGAAACTGTGTAATCACCCATCCAGGATGGTTCTTCAGCCACTTTATAACGGCCTGATCATAATATGTTTTCAAAGGCACGAAAAAAGAGACATCAAGTGGCTGGAGTCGGTGGGTGCAGTGACAAGGGAAGGCTAACATGACATGTAATCACTGTTGCCGACTTCTGTGCACTATAGAACTGTAAATCCAAACTCATCTTACAATGTTTTCACAAAAGCGCTTTTTGGTGAAGTAGGTGCAAGTAAACTTCAGACTCGCCAAGCCTAGCTCATTCATAAGAGGATACATCAGAGTAACAAAATTCAGTGCATATAAATATTGAAAATATATTTATTTTAGGAACTTAAGGTTTTATATATTTTAAAGAAATCCCCATCTCACCTATTTTAAAATCAGTTATCTTTACGAAAAATTGAGTCGAACAATGAGAGAGATGCCACTATATATTGCATAATTTCACAGAAGTAATCACTAATCAGCCATTGTAAACAAATTTGACACCAATTTTGCAAATCGCTATCGCCCATAATATATGGCTTCTCATTTCCAGTCATAAACATGCATTTGGGTAAAATTACATAGTATGTCATTTTAGCCAAGTAGGTATGTCATGACATACCACCTACTTGGGTAAAATGACATACTATATCATTTTACCCGGAATGAAGAAGAATAAGAAGTAGTGTTAGTACGACCTAACCTCTTTATGAATTTGGATATTGTAATGCTTTTTATATAGGGAAATATTCATGTTTTCAGTCGTGAACATTATTTCACTAATATCTGAAGCTTAAAAGGACAAAAAATACATAACATACCTCAACAATATTATATCGTCTTGCACTTTTTTCCTTTAGCTGCACCCGCTTCACCAAAAAGCGCCTTCGCTTGCTAAAATTTGGATGTAACCACTGTTTCCAGCTTCTGTGCACTATAGAGATGTAAATTCAAACTCAGCTTACAGTGTTTTCACAAAACACATAGTATGTCATTTTACCCAAGTATGTCATTTTAGGCCTAACTCCCCTACCGTTTAACACGAAAGTAATTCGCCAAAGAGAGAGAACAATACTAATTTTGAAATGACAAATGTAGACGCACGGAAAAGACAGTAACGTACATTGTAAGGACCACGACAAAGACAATAAGGACTACGACAAGGACAAAGATCAGGCCCACGATAACATATTACAAGAAACATGACAAACACCACGACAAGGATTATGATGAATACCACGACATGGACCACGGTAAGGATTACAAGGACCAGCACCAAAATAAAGGACTATTAGAAAGAGAACAAGGACCATGATAACAAAGATGAGGACCATGATATATACTTTGACGAGAAACACGGCAAACGCCACGACAAGGATTACGATAAATATCACAACATGGGCCACGATAAGGATAACAAGGACCAGAACCACGAGGACTATTAGACAGACAACAAGGACAACGATAAGGAGGTCCACACCTGTGGAGTAACGGTTAGCGCATCTAGCCGCGAAACCAGGTAGCCCGGGTTCGATTCCCGGTCGGGGCAAGTTACATGGTTGAGGTTTTTTCCGTGGGTTTTCCTCAACCCAATATGAGCAAATGCTGGGTAACTTTCGGTGTTGGACCCCGGACTCATTTCACCGGCATTATCACCATCTCATTCAGACGCTAAATAACCTAAGATGTTGATAAAGCGTCGTAAAATAACCTACTAAAAACGATAAGGACCACGACAAAGATATCAATGACCTTCATAAGGACCATAAAAAAGGACAAAGATATGAACGACAAGGATCAGAATAAGGATCACTACATGAACCACGGTGAGGAAAACGATAAGGGTCACAACATGGACCACGACAAGAAGCACGATAAGGACTACGACAGAGACATGAAACATGACAAACTCAAAAATAAGAATCACAATAAGGACCTCAATATGGACCACGATAAGGTTCACATCAAGGACCACGATAAGGTTCACGACAAGGACGACGATAAGGATCACAACATGGACCACGTTAAGGATCACAAGGGCCAGGATAAGGATCACGGCGTGAACCGCGACAAGCACCATGACAAGGATCAAATAAGAACTCCGACATGTACCACGATAAGGATCACAGATATGGGCCACAATTAACACCACGACAAAGATCACGATAAGGATTACGCCATGGACAAAGGCAAACAAAACAAGGATCACGGTAGTAACCACGACATGGACGACGATAAGGACTTTGAAATTTAACAGGATAAGGACCATGACAAAAGCAAATAACATTATGAAGACCATTACGAGGACGACAAATGGAACAATAAAGAACATTACAATGGCAACAAGTATTATGATAAGGGCCATGGAAAAAACGAGGACCGTTCTTACGACTGCGATAAAGACAAGGATCACGATAGGTATCACGACGTGGACCACGATAAGCACAACAACGATCACTATAAGAACCACTACAGACGCTAAATAACCTGAGATGTTGATACAGCGTCGTAAAATAACCTACAAAAAAAAAGAACCGCTACATAGAGAATAAATACCACGATAAGGATCACGTCAAGAACATGAAAGGAATGTGATTAGAACCAAGAAAGAATCATGAAAGTAACACGAAAGAATCACGAAAGGATCGCGTTAAGGACTGCATCAAATATAACAAGGACCACGACAAGGACAAAGCAGAGACAAGGACCACGATAAGGATGATGATATGGCCCACGAAAAACACTTTGATATTGATCACTATAAGGACCACGACATTGATCACGAGGAGGAATATGATAGAGATCACAAGGACCACGATTGCGATAAGAACTATGAGAATGATAAGGAAAGACAAGGACAACGATAAGGACAAAGACAAGGACCACGATGTGGATCATGACATGGGCCACGACGAGCACACTACAATGGTCATGAAAGGGACCATGATTTTGGACCACGATAAGGATCACAAGGAACAGGATTGCGATAAGATCTATGAGATTAAGAAGGACGACTATAGCACGACAATAACAAAGACAGGGGCTACAATAAAGATCCCAACATGGACCACGACAAGCACCATGAGAATGTTCACGATAGGGACGACATGAACCACGATAAGGATCACGACAAGAACCATGATAGGGACCAAGACCACGATAAGGACAATGACAAAAGACAACTACCTAATAAGGTCCATGACAAAAACAGCCAGGAAGACTGTTACAATGCCAAGAAGGACCACAATAAAGACAACAAAGATCAAGATAAGGGACATGTCAAAGACAACAAGGACCACGACAAAAACAATAAGGATCACGATAAGAACCGTGGCAAGGAAAACAAGGACCAATATAAGAAACGCGACGTGCACAAAGACAAGGCCACGATAATAATTACGAAATGGGCCACAATAAGGACAGAGTTTACGATAAGGGTCACGACATGAACCACGATAAGGACCTAGATCACTGTAAGGACCATAACAGAGACAACAAATACCACGATAAGGATCATGATAAAGACAATAAGAATGATAAGGGCCATTGTAGTGACAAGGATCATGATAAGTACCACAATAAAAAGACAAGGACCAGGATAAGAAACATGACAAAGACAACAGTGACCACTATAATGACCGTGGCAAAGACAACAAGAATCATTATGAGGTGTACGGAAACGATCATGATAAGGACCACGATATGGATCACGATAATGATCACAAGTACCAAAACACGAATCACGACAAGGACCGTGATTCGCGTCGTGATACTTAGGCCTATCGTGGTTCTTGTCGTTGACCTTGTCGTAGTCCTCATCTTGGTCTTTGTTGTCTTTGTCAGGGCTCTTATGCTGACCCTTGTTGTCTTTGTAGTGGTCTTTACTGTGATCCTTGTCTTTGTCATGGTCCTATCACGGTTGTCTTGTCCACACCTATGGAGTAACGGCTAGGGCGTCTGGCCGCGAAACCAGGTGGCCCGGGTTCGATTCCCGGTCGGGACAAGTTACCTGGTTGATGTTTTTTTTTTTCCGGGGTTTGCCCTCAGTCCAATATGAGCAAATGCTGGATAACTATCGGTGCTGGACCCCGGACTCATTTCACCGGCATTATCATCTTCATCTCATTCAGACGCTAAATAATATTAGATGTTGATACAGCATCGTAAAATAACCTTGTAAAAGAACCAGTTGTCTTTATTGTGGTCCTTATCGTGGTCTTATTCATTATCGTGATTCTTATTGTGATCTTTCTTATAGTGCTTGTCGCAGTTCATGTTGTAGTCGGTGTCATCGTCCTCGTCTTTGTCCTTGTCGTGGTCTTTGTTGTTTCTATCATGCTCCTACAATTGTCATTTCAAATAATAATGTCTTTCCCCTTTGGCAAGTGACTGTTGTTTCACACGGTAGATAATGTCATCCTCAAAGTGGGGTCTTAAGATACTGTACGGCAGTCTGCCCGATCACAGATTTACTCAGGATATTTTCTACAAAGCGCCATGCAACTAATTTTGAGCTGAGCTATATTATAGTAGAGGACGCAAGACCTGCCCTGTGACCTTATCATGTGCCGTGGCTATATCACCAATGGGTATAGAGTGGGAAGACAGATGATCTTTCATGTCAGTAGATTCACATAATATTAACCATCATGAAACAAACTCTCTTTCTGATAGCTCATTCTTTCCCCTGTCACACAGCTCATATGCCATATCTCACCTTCTCATGTATATAATACAAAAATTTGCACAGTTGTAATCTTACAAAATTGTGACTTATTCCACATCTTAAAGCTTCAGTGTTAATCTATAGCATACAGTAAATGAAATGAAAAACAACTTGATTTAAAGCCTTCTCGATGATGGGAAGTCAGCACACTCGCATGTTTCCTCTCTTGGAACGTCTTCCTAAATGGCCCGGGCTATAATATTCTTTGTCAGTATTTTGAATGGGAACTTGCGTGCGGTGAGACTAAAAAGCTGGATAAATGCTGTCTCTCCGTCTTGTCACTGTGGCTGATACGGTTAATATTTGAAATTAGTTACTTAAAATCAGTTTCTTAAGGCTTGTTGTGAAAGCATTTTACATTTTTCAATTTCATTGTAATTTTAGTTTTTAATATATATGCATTTACACTGTATATACTGTATATATGTATATGTATAGCTTATATGTGTAATATAGAAATAGTGTAATTGCATTCATTAAACAAAAGTGTCGGCCTCGGTAGCGTAGTCTATATAGCGCTGGCCTTCTCTGCTCGAGGTTGCGGGTTCGATCCCGGCCTAGGTCGATGGCATTTAAGTGTGCTTAAATGCGACAGGCTCATTTCAGTAGATTTACTGGCATGCACAAGAACTCCTTCGAGACAAAATTGCGGCACACCCGGCAAAGCTGATATAATCTCTGCAGTTGCGAGCGTCGTTAAATAAACCGAAAATTAATCATTTTTAAATGAACGTCTATAATGGTATAATTTCTAATTTTGTATTGTCTGTGATTATTAACACTTAATCTCAGGACTCTGTAAAACTGTATTTCAACGTTTTTCAGAGAAAAAAATGTTTGGTATAGACTAGAATCGAACCTGCTTTTTTCTGCACAGTACGCAGAAGACTTTGCGTCTGAGCTACTGAGACGACACGAAAGTTTGCAATTCTGCGCGGAGTGTCGATCTAGTCATGGAGGTTCAAATGTCGATTTAAGTACACGATTTATGTAGGCCTATATACTAGCCATACCCGTGCGCTTCGCTGCACTTGTTAGAAATAATTATTGACTTAAATCTTAATACAGTTTTGTATTTACCTAGTGAATAATATACTTTTTTATGTTGTACATCGTTGGCTCCTGAATCATTTTGAAAGTTGTATTTAAAACTATGAATTTAACTGTTATTATCATGCAGTACTTTCTGGAGTTGTTCAATCAATTTTACTTTTAAGATTGATACTATGTTAGACCTAATAGACAATTGGTCAGCGTCTGAAATGAAATATACTTGTAAGAACTGAAGGCTCTTACTCTCAGCTCAAAGAAGATTTCCAATTAAATGATAAGCCAATGCTTGAACGTTAAATGATGGCGTATAACTTGACTTTATGTAAGTGTTCGCGTAGGCTTCCGCGGCTGGTGTACAAGGTGTGTGGATAAGCTTCAGGGCTTCTATCGCGTTGTCTTGGTGTTATTGGCTGACGTTTCGA
This sequence comes from Periplaneta americana, assembly GCF_040183065.1. Classification (NCBI taxonomy): domain Eukaryota; kingdom Metazoa; phylum Arthropoda; class Insecta; order Blattodea; family Blattidae; genus Periplaneta; species Periplaneta americana. The sequence continues at coordinate 140,459,639 of NC_091124.1, read as the reverse complement.
CCGATGGCCACAACACAGCGGTCGAAACGTCAGCCAATAACACCAAGACAACGCGGTAGAAGCCCTGAAGCTTATCCACACACCTTGACTTTATGTACTTCTTTTGAACCAAACGATACCACTTGAAATAAGGTGTTGAATTGTCTTATATTGTTTAAAAAGTGTGTTGATAACGGACGTACTCCTATAAGTAAGTTTTTAATTGGTTAGTGGACTCTTGAATCTCGGGATGAATAACTTTTACAATGGCGCAGCATAATCCGTTTGGCTCATTGGCCCATTTTTTACATTGCATTTATTGCATATTTTATTAATTTTATCTATTTTAACACAATTCAAATGAACATAGTTAATATTTGGATTATAGAATAATAAAATGATAAGCTAACGTACTATTACTGCATACTAAATCAATGCACTCGTTCGTTAATTAATTCTCTGAGATGAAAATGAATGTGGTACATAAATATTATTTTAAGAAATAGAGGAAACGAATATGGGTAAATTAAGAGAGCAGGAACACTATTTCGTGATATTTTATAAAATAACTCACCTCCAGTGAGCTCAAAGGTAAATACTAATGATTACTCCATATTATATGTGTTGTATTTTTGGTCTTGGGAAAATACTTATCTTTACGTCAAAACTCTTAAAATACTATTATGTTCTGTGGACAAAAAGAAACAAGTGTATAAAATTAGAGTGTTTAATGTGAACCAAATAAAGCTTAAATAATCAAATAATATAATATTGCTGCAGAATATAAAGTTTTCTATGCGTAAGAATCTATTTCAGTCTTGAATAATTTCGGGGGAAAAATTGTTCCGGGGCGGGCATCGAACCCGGGACCTTTGGTTTAACGTACATTAAACCAAAGGTCCCGGGTTCGATGCTCGGTCCCGGAACAATTTTTCCCTCGAAATTATTCAAATCAACTTTGCAGGGAGTTAACCTGAAATCTTGATTTGTATTTTAATCTTACTTGTCTTCGATTCATTTACCGTAATAGCATATAGCATTATTTCCATCTAGAGAAACTACATTTTCCATTGGTGAAATAATTATACAAATCTGTTAAGTTGCTTCTCAGATTACTTCATACAAACACACAAACATTCTCTGTATGTTAATATTGATGAACATTTATATATTCCCATCATACAATTACATCCGTATAAAAGTGTTAAAGGAATAGCTTCCATTTGTTGTAGTGCTAGTTTAAGGCGGCGCTGATAAAACGCATTGTCATTTTAAAACTCGTGTATCTCGTTAAATATCAGTCCTATCAAAATGTTACATAGAATAAAACTTATCGGAAATCGTTTTTAGAGAAACTTTTGTTATGTAATATTTTCCTAAAAATCAATAATAAGCGAGATAGGCCTATTTCGATTTATTTAATTCAGGCCCCCTCATACCCCCTCTTTTAAATAAAGTATTTTGAATGTCATATAGCCTAAAATCTAATTTAGAACTAACTTAATTTATATTCAAATTTTCATATAAATCGGTTTAGCCATTATCGCGTGAAAAGGTAACTAACATCCAGACAGACAGACAGACATAGAAACAAAAATTTCAAAAACTCGATTTTTGACCTCAGGATGGTTAATTATACATGTTGACACCAATTATTTTTGAAAAAGAGAAAATTACCAGAAACATTTTGGTTACAGATTTATTATTAGTATAGATTTATCTATTACTTACAGTACGTCATATTACCATATTTTTTGCAGTTTTTGAAGTGCATTTCGAAATGATAGTAACAAACAAAACAGCTTTAATTTAAGAAACTCAAATATTCGTTATCTTGTGTATCAGTGCTCTGGTCTCCGATCATGTGCAGTGTCTTAGACCTACATCTGAGACTTAAGAATATTCCATCGTCTCTTCCTTTTTTGGGGAACTGTACGTGTTGCAGCGGCGATAAGCGATGCTATCGACGGTATGAACGAAGAGTCACATAATAAGTGTATTCATGTTGTACATAGATAACTGCACTTCAAAACTGACATATAACAAGTGATTGCTATTATTTGTAGGCCTATATTACGAAATTGTGGGGAACAAATATTAGACTTTTAGATGTATTGTACTCGTTTCTTTTGCAGTGTTTTTTATTTACTCAATAATTAAAGTATGCATGAACATCATGTTAGTAACATGGCATTTACAGAACATAAATTTAAGTAAATATTCTGCACATCCAATAAATGGAAGAAGAAATTATGTATTTTTTTAAATAATTTCATCATTTGTATGAACCCATTTTGAATCTTGCGTACACTACTTTTAACACTTGAATATAATTAACTGATTAACTAGTGGACTTACTAGTGTTAATTATGTAAGATTTGTCCGGCTAGCACTGGAACAGCTGTACATAATTAACACTAGTAAGTCCACTAGTTAATCAATTAATTTATATGAAGATCTATGGGAGCACGAAAACATACTTTTGACTCCTTGAGAATGAATGTATTAACGTTTTATTATATACTTAATATGGGAATGACTTGCTATGGAAAGAATGTGGAAGCTGTTATTAAAGACCCATAATAGTAGAATTCCTATTGATTGGAATGCATTAATAAATGCTTTTCTTATCAATTATTTCAAAGCGCATTCCTGCAGAATATGTAATAAACATTCCATAGACTTCCTTTCCTTTCTTATTAACAGTACTGAAGAACCATTGTGTTGTATTCATTCCACCAGCTACTTAACTCCAAAGTTTGTCTAATATAAATATATTATGATGGATTTATCTGTTTGGTCTCATAAAGCTATCCTCATGGATATTGCGCTAATATAACTTCCTCCAACCCATAGAAACAATATTGACGTTTGTACTAGACCTATTCAAATTATTATAGATTTCATTCAACAGCTGATAATGCAATGCCGCATCATAATCGATAGTGCTGAACATGAATCGATAATCATGCATGATATAAACGATGAAAATGAAATTATTCACAATCGTCGCTTTTATCTTTTGTCACATTTCTTATCGCTGCTTCAACATGAACACTCCTATAGAAATCGCCACTCTTGTGGCATCGTCGCTAGTGTCGATTAATGCCGCTCCAACATGTACAGTATTAGAAAAAAAGTAACGGACCAAGTCTTGTTGGAAGTCCTGCTGTATGTAGGCAACAAGTTTCCCAAGACTGTCCACAAGTAACATGTATATAGGCGCTGTTGTCTACTGCATATGCGCAATGCGTTGTAAGTGGAACTTGATAAAATTAGACGACCCATTTCTTTTTTCTGGGATTTTAGGCGCCATGCCTTGGACTAGGGATATGGAATGGGAACTCGTTCGAGTCTCCATGGAGGAAGAAATGTCCTCATGAAATTTCGGCCAATGTACGGGAGCTACAGTGAATGACTAAATTCGGTATCATAATCGAGCTATAACGGGTGGAATCATCGTTCTAATAAAACGTTACTCCCATACTGCTCGGATGAGCACAGGAGTAACGTGAATCGGCCTTGATCCTCCATCGATTGTCACGCCAGAACGCTGGGTTGTTAAGAGGACTATTTCGGAAAAAAAAAATTTTTTTTGTGTTTTTAATATTACTAAAGATAACTGATCAACAAAATCAAAACAGATAAAGAATGGGTGATTCTTATAGCATTTTTCGTGCTGATTTCAAATCTGTTTTCAAAATTGTTCTATCACCTAGGAGTTCTGAGTAATTATATGAAATCAAATTTAGACTTTTATAGTATTGATACCTTGTAACATTTTACCTAAAATCATATATAGGGGAAAATAGCCTATATCGTACCGGCGCCGATTTCGTACCACTATTAATATTGAGGAAAGTATTGCATGCAGGAAACATCTGAGGAATTTTTCATGAAATATAAATAGAAGCTGACACTCATTCAGTTTCCCGCCTTTCACCCAAGACAACAGCTGTATTAAATCGTGCTTAATAGTAAGTTCTGATTTCTCATATAAGATTTTCTTACTCTTTCGTAAGCTTTTATTAAAACATTGAGTTAATTTAATGAATGTGTTTTATTACACCTAGATTGTTTGCATTATTTAAACGGTAAAAATAGTCACTGTAATAGTTTTGTTTAGGTTATAATCTGAATAGTTTGCTTTGAGTGCTAGTTTCCTAAATCGTACCATTGAAAGGTTGCTCATATCGTACCAGTACGATTTTGGCAACGTGAACAAGTAACGTTAGGTGCATAATATTTTCAAATTTCAGAATATAATAGATAATGATCAAACAAGAATACGGAAAATCGGAACCAAGTGTTGTACTTAAGGCACTGGATGAATTTCGATCCGGAGCAGTGGGATTGAAGAATGTTGCCGTAAGTACGAAATATCAAAATCGATTTTCAAGCGAGATTTGATGGGCAAGGTAAAGAGAGGTCTGGATCGTCGTGCAAATGGATCCGTTAACGGGACGCTTTGTACAAATTTAACGTTGACGGAACGGGTTTTTCCCTAAACCAAAGATTTCAGTTCAAACGAGAACGAGAAAAAGTGTTCAGTAAGCTGTTGTGCTAACTTCAAGTCCCTGTAAGAATCAATTGCAGCAGAAGAAATCGAAAGGAAGAACTTCAAGGGGAGAAAAAAAAAAACAACAAATCAGCTATCAAAATGAACGAAAAAGGCATCTAAAATTATTGATGTTAATGTAAAAGAAGAGGACTGGTTTTATTTTATCTGTGAAGAAGCTGTCATTATGATTCCTTGCTCTCTGTGCAATCAATGGGTGCATGAGACATGTGCAGGAGTTTCTACGGCTCATTTTGTCTGTGACGTGTAACGACAGAATCTGACAAGTAGGTAACTTTCATATGTAAATAAGATTGAATCTTAAGTGACCCTTCGTTTTACTAGATCTTAATAATATTTAAGATTTATATATTACAAAAATCTTTGTATCTTAAAACATCTCTTCTCATTTATATTAATAAAATTCCATATTAAATGATAATAATGTAATGAAATATATTATTTTTATGAAGTTCTTATTGTGCAAATTATGTATTTTATTGGTACGATTTAAGCAACCTATAGGTACGATTTAGGAAACTAGGCTCATAAATCGTACCACTTGCAAGAGTTTTAAATAATGTCCTTTAAAACAATTTATAATTATTTAAAAATTCTGAAAAAAATATATATATTTTGTGTCCCAAAGTACTGTCTCAATGTCTAACAGTATATGCAATTAAAATCCCTTCCCATTTCTAAACAATTGAAGAAAAACTAAAAAGTGGTACGATATAGGCAACCTTCCCCTATTTACCTTAAATATGTGTGAAATACGTACATTTTAGGCTATACTTCGCTTAAGAAACATTTCTCTTGAATATCCAGCGTAGTCTGACAGAATATTTGGGCTCCATTTTTCCTGGTAGCGCTTTTCATTTCAGAAAAATCCCGATGAAAACACTCCTCATGTTCGTCGCTCACTATCCGAAGGTTTTTGAGGAAAGGAAAAATAGATGAGAATCTAAGAAGTTATTTTGAGAGATATGACACCCCAATCACGTTACAGTTCTGAATCTGCTCGCTGACAAGTTCTCTGTAATCTTCTGATCTGTGGTCCTAGAAAGTAAAGGCGGCTTCACAATTGCCCGGGAATGGCAACTAGAACGAGAAGGGAAAGCCGAGAAACGAGAACGGGAATACTAATATTCACAACTGAACGGAAAGCTGAAGCATCTGCGATATTCTAATGTTTCAAGATGGACGACGACGAGTTAGTCACATATTTTGTACTTATTTTAATATGTGTTTTAGTCGCTCAGAGCACTAAAAGAAGGTAAATATTACTCCCTATAGTAAAATAAAAAGACATTTAATGTCTTACACAAATTTAATACGTATGAAAGTGGAAAATGAGAAGTTCATTGCACTGCGTTTCTTAATAAGGTTATGTGCTACTATCTAGTCGACATCATGATGTTCGTTACATTGTATTCCCTATTTTCAGATGGTGGATTCGACCAATGAACCAACAAAGAAATGAGCGTGGAGCATTTGTGAATATATTCAAATATATAAAGGTACATGATCATGAGGCGTTTTACAAATATACAAGAATGGAACCCCAGCATTTCGAAAAAATATCATTAGTGAAACACAAGCTACTCAAGAGGAGTAGGCGAGAATGCTCGAGCCCAGAATTTTGATTGGCGATGACTCTAAAGTATCTGGCTCATGGTGGTTCATTTTTAAATCTGAGTTGGGAATTCAGAATTGGGCAGTCTACCGTTTCGAAAGTGATCGCTGAAACCTGTGATGTCTTATGGGAAGTACTTTATCCTTTATATTTTCCGTTTCCCACCAAAGAAGAGTGGTGAAATATAAGTGAACGTTTCCTAGAGAGGTGGGACTTTCCCAATACTCTAGGTGCCATTGATGGAAAACATGTCCAAATCCAGTGCCCTTTAAGATCCGGTAGTATATATTACAATTATAAACACACTTTCAGTTTAATATTAATGGCATGCTGCGATGCAGACTATAAGTTTATCTGGGCTGACATTGGAGCATATGGCGCTGAAAGCGATGGTGGTGTATTTAGAAGAAGTAAAATAGGAAAAAAATTGGAGAATGGATCTGCAGAACTACCCGAACCTCGCACTCTACCAGGCAGTAATATTTTAATGCCATATTTCTTTGTAGCAGATGAGGCTTTTCCTCTAAAGCAGTATATTATGCGACCTTATCCTGGTATATACACTGGTCAAAAAAAGTTAAGCATATTTCCAGTTTACCCAATACCTGATATTTATGTTTCTTTTGGTTTTATGTGGCACGTGTTATGTTTACCAATTCAAACTCTTTCATTTGTTTTGGTCTGCATCACTAGGTAACGTCCAAATCACGGCTAGTAAAGAAAAGCCTGTAATTCGAGCAAAGTTCAGTCAGTGTCATTTTGCTTCATAGTGCTTCATAGTGCAGTAAACAAAGTCTGTAATTCGAGCAAAGTTCAATCAGTGTCGTTTTGCTTCATAGTGCTTCATAGTGCAGTACAATGGCTCGGAACATCCTTACAATGGCAGACCGCATCAAAATCATCACTTTTATGGAACAAAACATGAGACAAGTTGATGTTGCTAACATCCTTCATGTGAATCAGAGTATTGTCTCCAGACTGTGGAGAAAGTTCCAGGAAACCCAGTCAATAGCAGATCGACCTCGCGAAGGCCGTCCACGCAAAACAACACCAGGTCAGGACCGGTATGTAAGGTTATCTGCACGTAGGAACCCTATAGCCTCAGCTACAACTCTGCGCCATGACCTGCGCGAAGCCACTGTGTTGTTGTAAGTAGCCAAACTGTGCGCAATAGACTTCATGACATAGGGTTGTATGCTCGAAGACCACTCAAGACTCCAGCACTCCGTCCACATCACAGGGGTGCTCGTGCAAGATGGGCTAGAGCACATGAGAATTGGACACGAGGCCAATGGACCAGAACTTTATTCTCAGACGAAGTGAGAATGGGCCTACACCCTGACAACAACTCTATTCGCGTATGGAGACGAACAGGGGGAACGAAATCATCCCTCAATGACCGTGGAACGTCACCAACAGTTTGGTGGTTCAATCTTGTTTTGGGCAGGTGTCATGTTTGGCCGCCGCACACCACTGGTTTCAATAGAGGGAAACATGACTGCTGCCGTGTATGAGAACAACATCCTCCAACCCATAGTAAGTGGTTTTGCAGAGACTGTAGGAGAAGGGTTCACTCTACAGGACGATAATGCTCGGCCTCATCGTGCTCATAGTGTGCAGCGGTATCTTGTAGAACATGGGATCCGAAGAATGGATTGGCCAGCATGCTCACCGGATATGAACTGCATAGAGCATGCGTGGATCTTTCTCAGGAGAGCCATTTCCAATCGTCCACATCACCCATTAACGATTCAAGAACTCAGGAATGCTGCCTTGGAAGAATGGGACAATTTGCCTCAGGAGAGCTTAGATGCATTGGTACTGAGTATGCCCCGTCGCATACAAGAGTGCCTCAGGGTTCGTGGAGGACCAACACGTTATTAAACAGGGTACTGAAAGCACCATCTCCTTTTCTTTGATGATGTACGAATTTCAACTTCCCTTATCTTTTCCGTTGTTTCCAAACAATGCAACTTTTTCATTTCATATTGAGTCCATTGTTAACAAATAGTGTATTTCTACTTTTAAGTTTATTCTGTGGAACCAAGAAACCCAATTATAATTTATCTATTTTATTTTAATTAATAAAAACAGTTATATGCCTAATTATGCTTAACTTTTTTTGACCAGTGTATTTAGGAGAGAAAAAAATATTTTTAATTTTAGACTGTCTAGGGCTAGGAGAAATATCGAAAACAGTTTCGGTATACTCGCAAGTAGATGGAGAGTTTACAGACAACCATTGTTATGTTCAGTGAAGACTGCAGAATCAATAATTAAAGCCACATTATGTTTACATGACTATTTGAGAACAGAAGCTTGCAGCCAGCACCCATCTCAAAATTTGGGAAACTGGAGAGAAATCACAAGAAATGACACAAATTTCAGATCAGTTGGTCGAATGGGATCTAATATTGCTGCTCAGGCAATTTATAAATTACGGGATAATTTAGCGGATTATTTGGTTTCAGATGCTGGAGCAATATCCTACCAACATAGATATGTAAACAATGGGAGATAGAAGTATGTCAATGTTACTATGTTTCAATTGCATTATGGAAAGTATTTATTGAACACAAAAATAGGAACACAGAGTATTTGATGATTTATAAGTATCCAATAAAATATTACAGAAAATTGTTATTTTTTTTAATTTATGAATACTCTTATACCAACATCTAAAATAACTTGTCTCAGTTTATGGAATATATTTTTCTAACAGGTGCAACACCTCCTTCTTAAATTTAAATTTATCTTTGTGTGGGATCATTTTCATGTCTTCAAGTACAGATTTCATGAAATTGAGGTCACTTGGTCCTGAATATTCCCTCGTTGCCACAAAAGACGTAAAAGAATCAACAACTTTAGAGAGGGTATGTGCAGGTTGGCTCTCTTAGGGCGAAATTCCTCTTGGAAACTTCCACCTAGGGAACTTTCCTGCATGGGAGCTGGTGATTCTGTACTCGTACTGGCATCATCGGAAAGGTGTATTGCTTCTGATGTAGCCTCAACACTTGTGCTCGGGGTGACATCTAGTGAGCTTACAGTTGAAGTCATTCTAAGCAAACAACAACGTCATAAGTTACAGACATATTATCAGTAAAATATACATAAGATTATAAAAATTTCAGTGAATTTCTTGAGTACAATAATAATGTAATCCAACATGTGTTGGGAAAAGTTTCATAGAATTATCAGTTAACAATGAAGATTAATTAATTGTAATTTGAGTGGCATTTAATAATTTAGATTTTCAATTGTAATAAATTGTAAATTGTTTAACAGACACTTAAAACAGATTGTTAATTTCTCATTGTAATTTCTAATGAATTCAGCAATTAATACTGAATAGAAACCAGATTGTATATTAGGAAAACATTTTTAAAAGGAAAATCAGAATTAACATATATTTAAGCCAACTTATCTTTTCAGATAGTAATAAAATATTATCTGCTTCAAATTGGAATTGAGCTATAGATTGTAAAGATACTGTCATTAATATTTCCAACATTGTTTAGATCATATAGGCCTAAATGCAGCTCAGAAGTCATAACTCTAAAAATGTGGAGAAATAGCATTCTTTTTTATTTCTTTTGTGCATTGAACATTTTTTTCTCCTTTATTGTGATTCTCTTTTAAGTATCTTGATATTTTTAAATTACAGTCCTTCCTTGTTGTTGGGCAATTGGTTACACCCTCTCTGATCTATCAAATCTATCTGGAAATGAACAAATGCCAGAATCTGAAATACCTCCAAAGTGCAAGATGTACATTATAGATGTTACTACAGGGTATGTCTGTACACTCAAAATCAAATCAAATCAATAACTAACACTTGAGATTAATGATATTACTTACTGACGGTTCACTCTGTATGTATGAGTGTATATATATATATATATATATATATACTATAGTTATATACAGAATGAACCGTAAGCAATGTCATTAATTTCAAGGGGTTATTCTTTGAGATATTTCAAACAAAAACGTTTAATACATTTTGCTCCTTTTTTAGCTTCCTTTTCGAGAAAAAAATTATTTTATATGAATCATTTCATAGCATATTTTGTGAAAACTACTGAATTAATTCCCTATATGCTCAATCAATTTAAGAGAGCAGTGTATTATGGTCATAAATGACTGAAATAATTTTAGTTTGTCCTCTGAATGTGCAGAAATTTGATCCGAACAAATGTATGTTTTCGTTCTGAGAAGTAATTTTAATACGTAGTGCAGTGTGAGAATGTTGTGAAGGTTATTATACTGCCTGCAGAGAGGCAAATATATGTTGTCGTAGGCCAGGTACCTGAACAGGTGGCGTGTTCGAGACGACGGTTGAGAAATGAAAAATGTACACATATCACATACGATTGATTTTAAAGACGTCTCGGGAAATTTGATTTGTTGTATAAGTTCACCAGTTATTACTTTAAAATGAAAGTGCGAGGGAACTGTAATTTCTAATTGCCAGAAGAAAATGTTTGCGTATAACAAATTGAGTTTTTTTTTTTAATAAGTTGATTTGTGTAACGTAAAAGTGAGCTTTTCGTATTGCCTGTGTTCACCGATAGTATAATTAAAATTAAATTGAAAGAGTTTACAAATGAATATTATTTTTAATTTATTTTCGTTTAATGTAAAATAGCATAATATCGTATTTTTATCTTTGCCTATGGAGTTTTAAATGTTTCAAAATCTTGTTTTTATAATGTGAACTAAGCATCATTATTGTTTTAGTTCTTTAGCTTATTTAATTGAAATGGGAGTGTAGAAATATTTCTTAATGTTTTAAATTTATTTTGAAATAAGCGTAGCCTATCTTATTGACTATATTCTCTGAATATTTCGTTAAAATTAGGTTGTAGAATTTATTTCCAATTTTTCAAGATTTTGTTTAACATGAAGTGAGCAGTGTTCATTCTCATACAGTAGGTATAACATCAGCTGTATTTTTTATGACTTAAAAACAAGGTACGTGGCAGTGACCTTCAACTTCAGAACAAGCCAGGTGAAGGGGTTGTTCAGAACAACAGAGGCTTATGTGCACTCCCCACTGATTACACAGCGTTGCACAATCTCGTAAAATCGTAAACCATTTATTTTGAAATGCACATTTTTCTGGAAAACTATTCTAAACACAGCAAAAAGGTATTTGACTTTTTTGTTGCTCTTTACTAAAGAAATAATCCACTAGAATTAATGACATTACTTACGGTTCACAAACTATAGTACATAGGAAATTAACAATGCCATAAGAAATGCATGTATAAAAAAATTAAAGTGGATTTTAATGTAATGTGTAATAATTTAGTAGGCCTTGTAGAAAAGAAGACTATCTACATGATCCTTTGATAATGTAAGTTTTAGGTTAGGTTTTATTGGTCATGGTATCAATATTAAAATATTAATGCCATCAAACAGAATTTTAGTTGGAACTATAGTTTGAAATACATGGGGTATGATATATATATATATATATATATATATATATATATATATATATATATATATACGAGAATCTTAAATTTAATTCGCTTTCAGCTAGAATAGTGGGTGCCAAAAATATTTATACTTACTTCCTCTTCCTAATGTAAGGTGCAAACCACAACATAGAATTATAAAGGGAGAAATTATTTTTCTTCTGTTGAGCCCCAGAACCAGAAGGGGGGATAGCTGTAGAATCCCTCAAGGCTCTCACAAATCTGTCCCTGAGGTTGTCCCACTTCTTCTTAACAATTTCGGCTAAAAATAATGCAATATATTAATATTTTCTCGCCTTTCCGAAAGTAAAATATATAACTAGAATTAATGTATCATCAAATTAACATTAAACGTTGAGTATGCATTTTATATGAACAAAATAATATCAACATATAAAATGAAATGAAAGTAAATGTACAGTTTCACAAAATCAGAAGAAAAATGTTGTAATATTGCCAACTTACCATCACTATTCAGGATGTCTGCGATTGTACACCAAGCGTTTTCTTTTATTCTTACATTTTTGTATTGAACATTTGTCTTGTCATATAAGAATTCTTTCTCTTGCACATACGAAATTAATAATTCTTCAAATTCCGTAGCTGCCATGATAATCTCGACGAACAATCGACAATCGGAATTGAATAAATGACTGATTTGACATGCGCAGAAGAATCCCGGGAATGGAAATGTTAAAACTTCGTGAAGTTTTGTTTCTCATTCCAGGGTCTACCGTTCCCAGAAAGCAATTGTGTATCCATACATTAAAAAATAAAGCTTCCAAGATTTTTCTCGATTCCGTTCTCGTTCTAGTTGCCATTCCCGGGCAATTGTGAAGCCGCCTTAACAGTCTGTTTAAAGATCGTTAGGTTCCCGTCATATCATCGGAACTGGAAAAGCCATATGACGGGATACTTTTAGCCAACATGGAACACGACAGATGTCAGGGTCCCAGTTCATGTTCTCATTTATTTTGCAATCAAAAGAACACTATTGCAAGCTCTTTTAACTAGTGTAATTAAAATTCAAAGTTAACTAATGACAAACGTAACAAAAATTGTTTGTAATTTATACAAATTTCGAGGTGTTTCACTTTATAAGATACTTTTACTCCACTTAAAATTAGGACCAAGAAAACACAGGTTATGGAACTTGTTTCATGAATGTAAGTTCCAACTCAACTGAGAATTAATACTAACTCTCGAAATCTTTTGAGAAATAAAATTTATTTTTATGAATTCTGACTTCACAGGCAACAATGATCTTAAGTTATGTCAGTTGTTAAGGTCATAAAATGAAATATTTCAAATATTTTATTTCCATTAGCATGTTAAGGACTGTATAAATAGCAATAAAAATAAATCAATTTTTTTCTAAAATTACAAAAAAAAAAAATTGTGGGTAGTGGAAAAATTTCGACTTCATTTTTGGAATCTGCACATGAAATTATATAAGAACAGCGGAAATTGTACATTTAACAAAATCACCGTTGACCAGTGTGTTAATTAAATGAAACTGCCACAATATTAAGCAATTTAAGAGCCATGTAATGCACATAGGAGCAATAATTTTGCACATAGTAGGTAATAAAGTTTTCACAGATTTACAGATTAAATTTTGAGAATCTGAATTTTTACATTTATTTTTTACTCATTTCAATGCATTTTTCATAGGAACTACTTGATATACTTTACTGTACAGTTTTAAGGATAAATTCTACAATTTCTAGCTAAAATTATAGATTATAATGTATTTATCATATAAATTATAATTTTAGCTAGAAATTATAGAATTTATCCTTAAAATTGTACAGTAAAGGTTTCATTAAAGTATGTCAAGTAGGATATTTCCTAAGAAAAATGCATCTTTTAGTATTTCATATTTAAATCATCGTTTTTAGTGGAAAAATTAATGATTCCTGAGCCTGATATTACTATACTATTTCTTAAATGAATATATGTCTATGTGATCAAATTTTAGGTGGATATTGTGAGAAATGTCTTTTTTAATAATAGGCCTAGTAGTCGTTTTAATTGCAATGATCAAATCACGACTTTTTCTGAGAATATTGTCATTTTGTCTGAAGTTTCGCGTTCTCTCTAACCCGAGAGATATCTGACGCCTCGACCTGAAGTGCTCTCTCACCATCACGACAACTATCGCGCTGGTTGAACACTTAAACCCCGACCGAACCGCTGCGGCTCGCCGGGATGCCACGACGGCTGGACACAAATTCACCACCGACATCATTTTATCTCCGGGCCGAAATTTAAATTCTCACTTCACAGACGCTATCTCGTGGACAGTGTTGCAACTATTACGTTAAGTGGATTACTGAAATACTATTGTCGGAGAGTTGTGAGTTTATTTTGGTCTTTATTACTCGAAATACATCGTCTAATGGAATGAGGAAACTAGAGAAAAAACCTCATTAAGGTTGATCGGCTCCGGGATTTGAACCCGGGACCTCCCGAATACGATTCTTATAAGACAGCATTCCCACTTGGGGGTCGCGTTCTCGAGAAGTGTGTCGTATTACATTAATCCTTGTATGATGTAGAATACCTGCTGCTAATGGCTAATACAAGTCGTACTGGAGGGTAGTATCTGGTGGCGCCAATCTTCAGCAGCTGTCCAGTTTTTAATATACAGTAAATAGAACGTAACGGAGAAGATTTCTCAACCTGAAAAGATGTGGTTCACCAAATAATTGCATTTTTAGGAATGAAATAGATATTGATTGGTAGTCGATATACACCCTCGATTGTGGCGGGGAACTAGTGGCGTCAGATGAAGAAGAAGGGACTGACAATAAAGCAAATGTGTATAGAGATTCAAACAATTGTGACTATATGGAGAACCTGGTAAATGCAATTCGAAACAACTGCTCCTGTCACTAAAAAGAGAAGAAAGGGAGAGTCCATTCCCTTGGAAACGTGCAACAAATAATAAACTACAAGAAGCATTCAACCTATAGCAAGAAAACAACAAGATACGATTTCGTATATAGAGTCTGGCCGGGCGGAAGACAAAGCCAACTGACCTTAGCTCTGTCAGATTAAATAAATTATTATTATTATTTTATTATTATTATTATTATTATTATTATTCAGAAGTCCATAATTGTACTTATTTTTAGGAAGGGGGACAAGACTAACTGTACTAACTTTCGAGGAATACCACTTTTATTGACGTCGTACAAAATTTTGTCCAATATTCTTTTGACAAGATTAAACTCCGTACATAGATGAAATTATTGTGGATCATCAGTGCGGTTTTAGGCGTAATAGATCGACTATTGATCAGATTTTTTGTATTCGATAGATATTGGAGACAAAATGGGGGTATAAGGATACAGTACTTCAGTTATTCATAGACTTCAAAAAGGCATATGACTCGGTTAAGAGTGAAGTCTAGAATATGCCATTAGGAAAGTTCAGGATAAGAGACAGGGTTTGGAATTGAAGGGGTTACATAAGCTTCTTGTCTATGCGGATGACGTGTATATTATCTTAAGAGAAAATCCACAAACGATTAGGGAAAACACGGAAATTTTACTTGAAGCAAGTAAAGCGATAGGTTTGGAAGTAAATCCCGAAAAGACAAAGTGCATGATTATGTTTCGTGACCAGAATATTGTACAAAATGGAAATATAAAAATTGGAGATTTATCCTTCGAAGAGATGGAAAAATTCAAATATCTTGGAGCAACAGTAACAAATATAAATGGCACTCGGGAGGGATTTAAACGCAGAATAAATATCTGAAATGCCTGTTATTATTCGGGTGAGAAGCTTGTATCATCTAGTCTGCTGTCAAGAAATATGATATTTAAAATTTATAAAACAGTTACATTACCGGTTGTTCTGTATGGTTGTGAAACTTGGACTCTCACTTTGAGAGAGGAACAGAGATTAAGGGTGCTTGAGAATAAGGTTCTTAGGAAAATATTTGCGGCTAAGAGGGATGGAGTTACAGGAGAATGGAGAAAGTTACACAACGCAGAACTGGACGCATTGTCTTTTTCACCTAACATAATTACGAGTATTTTTCACCCACGTTCAATTTCAACACTAGATAACCTCCGTGGTTGAAACCGTTATTAAATAAAATGCTGTTCTATTTCTGCTTCGTTAAATTATAAAATAAACACGGAAAAGGGACGATTTGACGAGATGCTTGAGGGTTGAAGGTTATGATTCAGTAGGGGATCAGTTTTGGAGATCCTTGACTCATTCACAAATAGACAAATCCAAGTCGCGTATCCCTTATACATAGATTAATTATTATCACTTTCATGATACAGAAAAGATAAGTAAAAATTCTAAATGAAATAAAGAAATGTCGAAAAGTTAGCTTCATTCCAACATAGAATTCCCCTTTGCGGAAATTGTGGGGCTTATCGCGACACTATTGACAAGACTCTACGAATGGTATACATCCCTCTTTGAATTGCAGTGACCGTTTCATAATTTTTCCTCAGTCGTCCTATCTGTTCGAACTTCTTCTATAGTCCCGTCGCTCTAATTTCTGGCAGCCAATCATGTTACAGATCGGCTACATTTAAACATGTGCGTCTTGTGATTCGCTGATGAAGATGTTAAGCATTTCCTAAGGCTGGATAAATACTTACTATATAATCGCCCGCCATTTTGGCTCTTTTGTTGGCGTTCGCAGAAAGCACATGAGGACGTTATTTGCCGCTCAATTATTTGCTGAATTACAGTGCGTTTGATTTATTATCATAGGAGCTACGACATGATAATGTTTAACGGTGTGGCAAATAGATCCCTCGTCTGGTAGCTCGGCAACGAAAGAACAAAAATGGCGAACGATACTACCTACCTAGACTTTATAGAGCCTTCACCTCCTAAGACGTAAGCAAAGAGGAGGAGTCACGCCGGAAATAACAGTGTCGCGACTATAGCTCTTAGCATTGACCGTTGCGTCTTCGGATAATGTGTCATCGATCCGATCATCTTTCAGTTTGATCTAGAATCCCATTTTGTACAGATTCCTTTTAACAATGTACGGTGTTGTACGAAGATAACACATTGTTAAAAGAAACCAAAAGTTGGTCTGATGCTCCAATACTTGGTGTGTTCATATGAATGCGATGGTCATAGAAGTTACTTCATATTCTGTTCAGCGTTGTTGTTTAGTGCATTACATTAATTACCAGATATTTTCAACGGCAGTATGCGGGAAAGGCGGATTCTTTACATTAATAAACAAATGATGCATTTATCGAATGAGCAGGAATGAAAAGTTCATTATGTCGATCTTTGTATATCCATTTGTTCCTTTAAATTATTTTATTTATTTACAGTTTTTGCGTAAAAATTTCTGTGTGTATTTGTAGAAATAGACAATGATGGTACTTGTAACGAATGTTACTTAGTATATCGTTGTAATATCGTTGTCGTCGTCGTCAGCTATTATGGCATAAACCAAGATTGGTTTGTTCTGTCTGCACGTATATTGGCCCTGCTAGCTTTTCCTCTGTCTCTTTCTCCTCTTGGTCTGTACTCTCTCATAACTTTCGGAACTCTGGTTTCTGCCATTCTTTTTACATGTTCTTCCCATCTCTTGTAATTACCTATTTCTTCGATCATGTTGAATATAGGAATATAGGCCTACCAAGTTCTTCTCCAACTTATATATTTCGTTTTTGATCCTTCAATGTATAATCTACTACTAATCTCAGAAACATCACATTAAATGCTACAATTCTGTGTTTTTTTTTTAAGTGTCTAACTTTCACATCCGTACAAGTGATAGGACTGCCATCACTTGATGTAACTTCAGTTTAGTTTATCGTTTTGTATTTTTAGAATATTGCTTCATCGCTTTGCACAAATACTGATATTCTCGTAAGCTTTTAGTCATGTAATCATTTTCAATCTAGCAAATATTGTAACCAAGTATCCAAATGTATTACTCTGCTCCAGTATTTTATTGTTAATAATTTTTGCCCTTTTGTGGTTTGTACCTTTAAAAGCCGTAGCATGGGGTTGTACTTGTTTAGGTAGGCTAATACTATATTTGTAATACTTGCATTATTACTAGTTTACATTCTAAAATTTCAGAACTGATATATGGCAGTTGTCCTGTTATTCCGTTAATAGCCAAATATTGTATAATATGGTTATATCCTGTTTTGGCTCAAAACAATATGCTGACGCTAACCCAATGTTGTCGGTCCGATTCAGCTTCTTGGAGAAGTTTGCGCAACCTTCTAAAGCAGGTCTGCACAAGGTTTGCGCTCTCCGAGCCGGATCATAGCTCATGAGCGGAATGCAGATATTAGCTGCGCTCTGTATAATGCTAGGTTTACACGGCGACAGTTTAGAGCGAGAGAAGATCTAAAGTATCAGAAGAACTCTCTAAAGGAGTGTTTACACGGTGACAAAATATAGCTTCTCTAAACCCATTAGCGAGCTCTCATGAGATTTATATAACTCTAAAGTCTAATGTTACTCTCCGGACCGTTTACATGGTGCAGACAGTTTAGAGTGAGAGAAAAGAACAGGCTGGTCAGTGCGTTTACAACTATGGCAGAAACACAACGTTTTTCGGCCGCTGTAGTGTGCAATTCTTCTGAATTGAAGAAGGCAGAGGAGAAATAGATCTACGTGGGAAAAACCCTGGATATCTCGCCGACACATGGAGCTTACACATCGGACCTGTAATTGGCAAAAAAGACACAACTATGAGGATTGTCATTAGTAGACTTCGTGGAATTTCCACGAGATTCGCAAGGTTTACTGTGCACGCGGTATAGACTGTATGAGAAGGGGGCGTGCAAAGAATGGAGTATGCCTCTGATGTAAACACTGAGCAGTATACTGCGGTTACAATAAAACCTGTATTCTGAATTAAAGAAATATTATGAATGATCATTCAAGTAGGAAATGTCTAAACATGTAAATACACAATTATTTTAAAGTGAGATATATTAACTCTTAAAATATAATGTAAGATACATCATCCTTCAATATGTACACCTACATTTTGAGCGACTGCAAAGTAACCTCCTCTGATGGTCATTTAAACAGTTTTTATATTGGGAAAATGTACGTTCAACATCACACGATGTAATACGTGCATATTTGAAGAACGGAAAGTCACTACTTTTTAGTACACCAACTTCAAACATCTTGTCGTGACCTGATAGTACATCATTTATAATACGAAGTTGTGAATAGGCAGACTTTTTAGCAATAATGTTTCTCAACTTACATTTCACTTTTTATGAAATTAGTGAATTGTTATTTTGGATAATGGTTTGTGATACTTAATCCACTACATTAAGGGCTTCTGAGAGTTGTAGTTTAGACGATTCTAACAGGATGATGCTTTTGGACACGATTTTAAAATTAGAATCAATGAACAGAATATCTTCCAATAGCTGTTCAGAAAGCAATGATTTTACAGCTGCAACAGCGGAACCTCTCTGTGCTATCCAATGCATCAATTACCTCCATTCTTTTTCCGTAATGTTCTGCATAATAATTAACAGAATCCAACCACGTTCCCCAACGGGTCAAGACTGACTGCGGGGGTAAGGGTATTCCAGGAGCAATTGTTTGGAACAGCAGCATTCTCATTGTAGTACGTATGATTGAATTATTGTCTGCACTGAACAAATGTTAAGCTTTGACTATTCCAACCACAGTAATGCAAAAACAAGTGCTTAAATAGGTATACATTAGCTGTAGCTGCTCTATCTATTTGGACCGGTCACAACTCTTAACATGAACTGCTTGTACTACGAGACCGGGCGGTCGCTCACTTCTTCTATACTACCGTACATCGGCAACCTGATTGCATGCTTCGTGTGGCAATTCAACGAAGTCTAGTCATTAGTATAAAGGAAAGGCTGTTGGTCACACTACGCTTCCTAGTAACAGGTTTATACCCTAAACACATTATTTTATTGTTCTTAACAGAATAAATTATGAATAACAATAATAATAATAATAAATAAACATATGAAAATGGTAGACTATATTGCTCATGTAAAATGTATTAAGTTTCTTTCATTATGTTCAAAAAGGTATGGTGTATGAATTGAACAACAGGAAGGTAGTGCCTGAGTTTATAATATGTAATATCTTTTCATATCAAAAATGACAACCATTTATTTTAATATAATTGATACGTAAAAGTTTTGAACTTACGTCTATTGACCATAAAATATTGTACGAAGCATTTAATATGCAACGATGAGTCCTTTAAATGCCCCAAATGTCAATGTCAATAAGTGTTCTGCTACAAATATCTAGAACCGAACAGCGCTCTGAGCGGCGGAATTGCGTCTCTACATTTACACGGCGAGAGTTTAAAGAAGAGAGGGCTAGAGATTATAGCTGAGTATAGCTCGTGCGGAACCTGGTGAAACTTGGAGGGAGAGAACAGTATTGTGGTGTGGGATCGACTACCAACCGATGTTATGTGACGAGATGCAAAGGAGACTGAACAAGCGTTATCCCCTCCACTCTTACCCGCCCGTAGAACTGGTTTCTCCATCAAGGTCAAGCTTCACCAGGTTCCGTTCGAGCTATATCACCGTGTAAACGGATTTGAGAGTAGGTATCTCGTTGACTGTGATTAGATATTAGAGAGACTAAATAGAGCGGCCTTGAAAACTGCTCTCGCCGTGTAAACACCCTGGACAGAGAACTCGCATATGCTCTCAACTCTCATTATAGCTACTCTAAATTATTCAACTCAGTTGAACTTTTTCATAAACTCTCGCGACAGAAGCAGTAGAAATGACGGCCAAAAACAATGGAGTGTCGAAGACACGAAGATTGATTGAAGCATATGAATTGGAAAGTTGTTTGTGGAATGTGTTTAACAAGAATTACAAGAATAAGGACCTTGAGAAATCAGGCATTGTCAAAATTAGCTGACACTGTTGAGGCGTCTGAATTTGGCTTTTAGTTTTGTTAATTTATTGTAATTTGGCCGTAATTTTAGCAAGGTCCATTGTTTTAGTTTTTTAATTTGTTGGTTTTTATTCTTGCTTATTTATTTTCGAAAGATCCATAACCTCCAGTAAGTGCGAACTGTAATAATAATAATAATAATAATAATAATAATAATAATAATAATAATTATTATTATTATTATTATTATTATTATTATCACTATTATGTTGTTATTATCACTATTGTTTTATTATTATTATTATTATTATTATTATTATTATTATTATTATTATTCACTTGATGTGGAATATTTTCTATATTCCTTCAATACTATTGATAATGCATCATATTAATAATAATAACGCTCACCTAGTACATTACGAACAAATCACATAACTGGTACAATGGGGTCTGTACCGGTATATGTTAACCAGAATATAGTTATAATTTAACAAAACGAAATAGGCACAACTATTATACTGTATTAGTAGAACCATTATAAACACATTATAATGAAAGAAGATGAACAATGTTATGTGAAAAATTGTTTTTTTTTTTTCTTTGAACACTCGGTCTCTTTTGAGGAGCTGAAACGCAATCATTCATTTTCATCGCAAATTCTGCACACTTTTTTTTTAACATTGGAGGTAAATTGGACTTTGGCCCTTGTAGCAAGAATATTTTTTTCCTCTTTAATTTTGGGGGGCACAAAGCACATCTTCTTCTTCTTTTTCTTCTTCTCAAGAACCACTTCTTCAGCTGCATTCGTTGCCTTTCTTTCATCAGGAAGCCTGAAAATTGTCTTTATACAGGGTTCCTACAAAAGACCTTTCCGGTTTCGAACACATGTAATTTACGTGCTATGAATCTGAGGTGTATGAAAATAGTACCAATGGAAAGAGAAACTCCAAACGTTTAGTTTCTTGACTTAAAGATGTTCAATGTGTCCCCCCTCCTTAGTAACACGGCACACATCAAGCCTATAGTCAAGTTCCAAGTAGGTACGCGGATTTTCCGATCTTCAGATTCTGAGGTTATGTCTGTTCACCTTACCAGAAAGTTGAAAAGTGACGTCATCAGAAAACACCACGGAACGAATAAATTCATCATCGTTTTCAATTAAAGTCTACATACTTGTGAAAAAATTTCTTCGTAGTACTTTGTCCTCTGGTATTAGGGCTTGCAGCAACTGTTGTAGGTATGGATGGAGTCGCAACCGCTTGCGAAGAATCGTGCCTTTAAATCTGTGTACCATTTACGGATTTTAGGCCCATTGGGTGGATCTGCACCAGACTTTGTTCGGTAATGCTTTTGCACATTAATAACAGACTGGTTCACACGAAAATTAAGCTCTTCTGTCATCTATAGCAGCCATTTCGCCTCAACAATGAACAAATTTGTTTATATGTACTATTATGAGGCGCGTTATCAAGTAGGGAAACAATGTTAACACAACTAAACTTTTTGAGTTTCTCTTACCATTGGTACTATTTTCATGCATCTCTGATTCATAGAATGTAAATTACATGTGTGCCGACTTGAGCTATAATTTGCACATTTTTGATCAAGACTATCAACTCCGTCCTTCGTGCAATTATAGTATTCTATACGAAGAAATAAATAATGCCTCACCCAACAATATTAGTAACGCAAGTGCTATGCGCGGCCAGGTTACACAACTGCTGACACACTGTTCAGAAGTTAGATGGGTGATGATGTCATAAAAACGCACTGACCAGCCTATTCTTCTCTAAATGCTCTCACTCTAAACTCTCTGCACCATGTAAACGGTCCGGAGAGTAACTTAGAGTTTAGAATTATATAAATCTCATGAGAGCTCGCTAATGGGTTTAGAGAAGCTATATTCTGTCACCGTGTAAACACTCCGTTAGAGAGCTCTCATGATTCTTCAGAACTTCGCTCTGAACTGTCGCCGTGGAAACGTAGCATGATTATTACTTTAGATCTGTATTTCAAGAGTTATGCGCAAGCTTGTATAATCTCGTACGCAACAGTCGCGAGAGTTAATGAAAAAGTTCAACTTAGCTGACTAATTTAGAGTAGCCATAATGAGAGCTGACAGTATATGCGAGTTCTCTGTTCAGGGTGTTTACACGGCGAGAGCAGTTTTCAAGGCCGCTATATTTAGAGTCTCTATTTAGATATTAGGGTCAACGAGATACCTGCTCTCACAACCGTTTACACGGTGATACTCAGCTATAATCTGTAGCGCTCTTCTCTAAACTGTCGCCGTGTAAACGTAGCATAAGGGTGGACTGGAAGAAGGGGTTATCTCGTACCAAATGTAGGCCTACACAAAAGGAAGTACTATTTTGAGTGTATATGAAATGAATTCCCGTTCAGTATTTGCAAAACTATCTTGAACTATTATTAATTAATTAATAAATATTTATTTTACAGAAATAATAGATATTCTATCTATAGCTACTTAAATGTACAATATCATTTTGTTATATTTTTATTTATCAATACATCGAAACGAGGTTTTATGCTGTTGGCAGCTGAAAGGAACAGTAGCCTACTGATCGTAATGAAACATCAGTTACAGATGTTCGATGCCTGCCTTTATTAAAGTTGATTATAGAAAACAGTTGTTCACAAATATAAATGTTGAGCCAAACATAGCAATCATTTTTACAGCCAGCCTGTGTAGTCGTGGATATTATTGCTAATGTTTAGTCTTGTAAAACTCAACTAGACTAGTAGTATTATTCAAACGGCCTTTAGCCCTTAGGTCACATTGAAGATCAATAAGTTCGAGCTGTAAATCGTTAAATGTTAAATGTTATGTTCCGTCTTTTAGATTCCTCCATACTGTACTGTAGCAGTAGGTAAGCAACATGAAACAGTTACTGAAAATATGCCTACACACTGCACTCCACTACATAACTGAGTGGTCGTTTCCCTCTCCTCTACCTATAGCAAGTCTATGTCATTCTGACGCATCTTTCTCTCCGTTTCGGCGAGCGGAAAACACCTCTCTCCCGCTCCGAGGAGCGCGCGCGCTCGTTGAGCGCTGTTTGTGCAGGTATGTTCTAAAGTCTTCAGAACGTTCGCTCTAATGCCTGGTTCCGCTATTATAGACATCTGCATTCTTGTATAGTTTCACTCAGCAATTTTATAGTCCTAGAGAAGACAGAGGCCTACTGCTGGCGAAGCAGGAAGCTTCGTGAGTGAAAAATGACCGATAAATACAGAGTGGAAGTGATAAGCTGTGCAGATTGAATGAGACAATGGAATAGGCCTACATTAAAATAAAGAAAAATCAAACCTGTTACGTGTTTTGTAAGTAAGTACATGGTTAATAAGAAAGTTAGGCTGAAAGTCTGCATCGTTTGGCAACAGCGCGTCGCTGAATCACGTACGAAAACGCACGCGCTTGGTCTGAACAGCGTACGTAGTTCCGTCCCTTAATCATTACGATAGGGTTACCAGACTTCCTAAAGACAGAAAATGATACGTAATATTTTTATTTAATATAATAATTGTTCCTTTTCAGTTTCTATAATGATAAAAGTAAAAACTCAGAATCGTACGGATAGTACTTATCGAGTAAACAGTGTTAACATTTGGGGGAAAATTATTTTTTTCTGACAAAAGTATTCATTTGGGGCCAATATTATATTAATAGTTTTCGTTGCACTGCATCAGGCTATTTGCTATATCCAAGGAATAAGCTGTTAAAATCTGCACAGTTAATATTACTTCCATTCTGTGTGCCTACAGCTCTCTTCTTCAGAAACGCATTTACACCAGTGGTCGTCAGCACTCGCTGAAATGAGTAAAGGGTATTCGGTGCAACATCATATGCCCCGTCGTGCAGCAGGCAGAGAGGGAAAGAGCATACCCGTCAGCAGCTACGGATGCACCATAGTGCAGTCTCTTACCCGCGAGTAAGAGACGCTAAAAAATAGCCTGAGAGTGCTCTGTGCTGACGACCGCTCTTTTACACACTGTTAATCTACGATACGGCACGCTATTATCGGATTGTTTTCTTCTGAATAAAGACACCCTATAAGTTACAGGGTGTTAAAAAAGTATCCAATATTTTAGGAGGTGCTAGTATGCATCAAAACAAGAAAATAATGTCTAATAAACATAGGTCCTACAACACACATAGTGCAGTATTTTCTAAGATCTGAACACTTGTTCATAGGAGGTGCGCAATGTGACGTCCATTCATGGCAATGCATTCCTCTGCCCTTCGGCTTAAGGAATCACACATTCTTGTTTTAGTACGTTAATAAGAAAGTCCTGATAACAATCCCCAGTTTAATTTCTGTGGTACCATGTATTAATCAATCACCAAGAACGCCTGCCCATAAGTTGATTGATAATCGGTGCTGATGCCTTGTTTCTTCAACTGCATGAGGATTTTCATCAGCCTACACATGCTGACTACCAAAATTCACAACACCATCTCTGCAGAACCCTTCTCATATCCGCAACCAGACTTTTGTTTTCAGTATTTCTTGCGACGTATCAGTATTCCATGCCAGGGTGTGAACTACAGCATGATTATCTGGTAGTCTGCTGTATCGTAGGGCAGAAAAATGCACTGCCATGAATGGACGTCACATTGAGCACCTTCTATGAACAAGTGTTCAGATCTCAGAAAGTATATGTCGTAGAACCCATGTTTATTAGACATTATTTTCTTGTTTCAATGTATACTACGAGTATCACCTCCTAAAATATTAGATACCTTTTTAACACCCTGTATATATTTTTAGAACTCTTGCGTGCTCAGTTAACAGTATGATGTTCTTTATTGTCTAAATGGACACCAAATCACACTTCGTTAACTGACCGTATACGACTGAGTCATAGAGAATTTTAATACAGTTCTCAAACTCTACGAACTGGTGTGCTAGATTTAATTATAATACGGTATAGCATGTCAGGTTGCAAAATTTCCTTGTTAGATCATACCTGTTTAAGAGCTGAATCTCCAGAGAAAGGAACGAAATCTACAATTTACTGACGTGTTGTTTAACCGTTATATAAATTCATCCGTTCGTAAACTGTTGTTTAATAGATTAAATGTGTACGTAAATGGGGCAGTTCCTTCCTGAGCTGCTTATCAAATTCAAAATGAAATGTTGCACTGTGTTAAACTAGCATCGCTCTGGTACACTACTACACTGTAATTAATATACTGTTGTATGTCGTATCTTGAGCTACTACTCTTGTTAACGCGACAGCTGTGGCATGTGTATGTTGCTGATTACATTACAGAATGTTTATAGAACGCTGTTCTGCGTATTATAGAATCTGTTTGTCACATGTTTTACGTACGACGTAGTTATCCACTTCATGAATGAATACAGTAGTTTATCAACTAACATAGGCTTGTCTATGATATCAGTGCTAGCGTGCTTTTTGGTATGCCATGTCATCGATATTTTTAATCATTGCTCCCCACTCTACTTGAAATTATTCCTACAGTTATCTACATCAGCTAACACCTCAGCCTTAGTGTTTGTGCATAGTATGCACTGCATACTATAGTATCACTGGAGTCTAGCAGTAAGTACTTCTGTCAGCTCGACTGCTTCCCAATAAACGGCACTGGATTTCGATCTATAACATTTTTACTGAAAAGTGGCTCTATGTGAGATTTTGTACAACTAATTCAACTTAACCTGTTATTTTATCACATTTTAATTAGCTTCGCATCATCATTTCGTCTCTGCTTCATCTGTGTAGTTATGAAGAAAAAGTTAAATAAAGAAATCAAAATTAAAAGCATGGATATAATACATGGTTAGCGGAAGATAATTTAAAAGGGAGATAAATAAACATGAAAGAAATTAAAGCTTGGCGTTAAATGATGAAGAATTAGAAACGTACAAAAACAGGCCTTACTTACTTATGTGAGGACGGTAATGAACCTCCGGGTTCCTTAAAAGCCATACGTCCGCCATCGGTCTCTATCCTGAGCGAGATTAATCCAGTCTCTACACTCATATCACACCTCCCTTAAATCCATTTTAATATTATCCTCCCATCTATGTCTCGGCCTCCCCAAAACAGGCCGCAGAAATGAAAATAGAAGAGTGAGAAAATATCCAAAAAAAAAAAAATGGACTAAATAAAAACTAAAACGCTTAAAAATATGTTGTTAAATTGAAATATATTGGGGCCACCGGTGTAGCTCTGTAGGTTAAGGCGCTTGCCTGCCGATCCGGAATTGTTTTCGGGCGCGGGTTCGATTCCCGTTTGGGCTGATTACCTGGTTGGGTTTTTTTTTAGGTTTTCCTCAACCGTAAGGCAAATATAAGGTAATATATGGCAAATCCTCTGCCTCATCTCGCCAAATACCATCTCGCTATGATCAATCCCATCGACGCTAGTTGATACAGCGTCGTTAAATAACCAAGTAAAAAAATTGAAATATATTGCCACTTATACGACATAAACCCTAGACCCAGAAATATGCTATATGTCTTTAAGATTAATTCATAAGATACAAAAGCGCAGAAAATTCTGAATACTGACGATGTCAAATTTATCACATATAAGGAAGTTCAGTTTTGTACACCTGTCAAAAGAAAAAGTGGCTGCTATCTACAAGCTAATTTCCCTTCAGGTATCTTCACTACAATTCGGAGACAGGCGATGTTACATGTTGTTGGACCACGTTGCCTGATATCTACAGTTATAATGAAAGTGTTTTGCGTGTTACTGTTGTAGCGTAGTGGTAGCGTTCCGGGCTGGTGTTCGTGAGGTCGTGCGTTCGAATTCAACCTACATTGCTTTTTATGTCTTTAAGAGAGAGAGAAAATATAATTCCTCATGTCTCTTTTATGGCTGTTTTAGTAATTAACATCAGGTTCATGAATGTATTATGCCATGACTTTATCGTTATTTATTATGACATTATGGCTGCAAATGGTAAGAAAGAAAGAAAGAAAGAAAGAAAGAAAGAAAGAAAGAAAGAAAGAAAGAAAAAAAGATTTTATTCTCAACAAAAATATATTTCGTGGCATAAACAAAACAAACTCACTGGCGTCTGTCTTACAAAGTTCAAACAGTTAAAAGTTCAAAAAACAAGACAAAAAAAAACCAGGATTCAATATTTAGTTCATCTTCCTCCAATCTCGATTACATCTTGCAGTAGAGTGGGCATGAAATCGACTAATATTTTCAAACAGGTTAGCAACTGTTCTCAGTCATGGCATCCCAGGCATCCTGGACGAACTTCCACAAATCATCAGGACGCCTTGGAGAGGGATTGGACCAATTGTTTCGCATATGTTTCTTTACTTGTGCTCCCATAGGTCAGTCGGAAGAACGTCGGAATTTAGATGTCAACATCTCAGGTTCAAATCCTGTCACTCCTTTTCATTTTGTATTACAGAATAGTATAATGTAATAATATAAGAAGAAAAAACCAGCACTTGTATTATGCAGCTGTAGGCCTATTGTTCAAAACCTAACATTAAATTTCTGTTATTTATATCGCTAAAGAACGATAACAGAATATAAATGATAACTTTAATATTATTTATGTCGCTAACGACCGACAATAAAGTAAAATGATAACTTGAACAAGGCTCGAACTCACAACCTTCGAATCGTTAAGCGAACACTCCACCGCTGCTCTACGAGACGTCGAATGACTCCTGCTTAATCATCATAGTTCCGAAACTACTTCTATAAGCGCATGCATCGTGCAACATCACCATAATCCGAAGCGGACTTAGAAAATATTCGCTGTTCACGAGTACGGCCACTTTTGTTTTGACAGCGGTACATAATTTGCATGTTAACAATTTTGAATACTGTAAATTATGGGCTATATTTTATTTCACTGACTAATACTGAACAGCAAATTTGAATTTTAAAAAATTCTTAGCGCAAAAATATGTAATTTATAAAATACTCTAATGCGCTCAGTTCAAACATGCCTTCAAATTTTGCATAGCAACCACAGTTTTTATAAAATTGCCCATACGTGTTCCACTTTTTTCAGACGGGTAAAGAAAATAAATTTCTGCAGTTATGCATTCGCCACAATAAATTGTTCTGACTCCAATGAAACAATATAACATACCCGGAAAAAATTTCCAATTCATCTTTCCATCACATCTTGTTTCACACGTATTGGAGTCAGTTTAACTTTTACCGTTTACTTATTCTGTTATGGATATTTCCAGTTTCTCTTGGGAAGATCCAGTAGTAAACTGTCATCATATAATATTTCAAACTTCGTATCGTTTCTCCATTTCAGCATTATCCTAATAAAATTTTTCATCATGTTCACTATTAACATGACAGAGGTTAGGGGAAAATTTTTTGTAAATTTGTTGTAATTTATCAATTATTTTTGTTGTAATTACCTGCCCTTATATTACCTAAGAATTTTATGAAACATATCTGAAGTAGCCTATAACCAGGCCTCTAGTTCCATAACTTATTCATCTTTAATCAGTTATCTTATCAGATATTCGACAAATATATATTTCTTCACTTTAGAATCATTAATTCTTGGAAACTCGTTTCGTAAATATTTAGGACTATCGCCATTTCTGTCATCTTGATAAAGTTCTTCATAAGGCCTAATTGCTGTGAAGTGGTAGCAGAAATATTTTAGAGCGATAAACTAATGGTTTAGAGATGACTTTTTTTTCTTTGGATGTAGTATTTATTCGAGAGAGACCAAATCTTATTGTTACAGTAAAAGGTTTTTATCACGATTGTTCCTCCTCAGGCACGCGCGCAACAACGCACGCGCACACAATTTGTATGTGTACCCACATTGTAGACCTAATACCAGTAATAACGTACTGATAGCTATAAAATCTTCACAAACGTTTATCTTATTGCATTTTCTGTAGTAGTAGAAGGTCCACGTTATAATTTTCTTTCATTCGTTCTGCGTAGTTAATCTGTATTAGAGAGCTGCAGAATAGGGCATACAACCGGTTTTCATTTGACCGGTCAGAAAGCGCCCGACCGAATGTTCGAATTTCAACTGATTGCCCCTGATGTTTTGCAGGCTGGACAGAACACTGACATTTTCTGGCTACACAAACAAGTTAACAGTTGAAGAAAATTTACCATGTGTAATTAAAAAATATATATATTTATTTAATATATTCCTACAGTTGATTACATACTTTATTGCACTTATCTTCATAACATATAGGCCTATAGATGAACAAATGAACACCGGCAACAACAAAGGAAATAAGTGCAATGCAGAGACTAAATATGTAATCTGATGTGTAAAGAAATGCAAGAATAGAATAAATTACAATTACTTAATAAATAGAAGAGAACATAAGTACATAAATTCTATTGTAACGTTTACCACTTTAAACTCAAAATGCATACCTATAAAATAGTAGTTATGCCTTTTAATTACTGCAAGCGGACGTATTATCTCATTAATAAATCATATTTAAGAAGACATGATTTGCTCTTGACGATACCAACTTAATACCTAAATGAATGAATAAACCAATCAGTGAATCATTGAATCAGATAATATATCAATCAATGAATCTATGAATGATTGAATTATTGAGTCGATGGATGGATCAATGATTGCTTGCTTGTTTGACTGACTGATTGATTGATCGACTGATTGTAGTGAGAGAAGAAGAATGATCAATTACATAGTAAGCCTACATGATGATAATCGCGTCCTTGCAAGGGCCCTTGGAACTCCTGGATGGCTCAATGAGGTCTGTCTTTGCCGTCCACCCAAAAAGAGTGACAAACAACTCGAATATTCGTTAAACCGAACCGGAGACGGAAGAGCTTTGCATACTGCCTATAGCGCCAGACGTTCAATATCAATATACGTATAATTTATATTTTTCGTAACCTGTTGTGCACGACTCTAATCTGTATAACACAGGGATGCAGAACTGATAGAGAGAGGGATGGAAGTATGGGGAAAGCATTGGTTCCACTTCCACAGGCCTTCAATAACGTCTCCGTGATCCGTCCACAACAGTGTGGCGGAGTCAACGAGCTAGAAGAAGATTATAGAGGGCGTTCACGTCTGTATCAGCGCTCTTGGGGGTACTAGCTTGAACTACTGGCCGCCATGTTTTAACTGGTTAGCTCATTTTAGCAGAAGAGACGTATATGCACGTGGAGAATTCTGTAACGTCTTCATTGTTTTTACAGATTCCCACTAAAAATGATTTGTCGGCAGTCGGTTTCACAAATGAAGAGAGAGAGAAGTGGTTTCCCACAATATATAGTGTTTTGTGTTTCGCACATTTCGATACTAAATACATGTATTTTGGAAACGAGAGGGGACGTTTATTTCCCAATGCAATACCAACCATATTCGACTTTCCATCTCATTTAAAAAGAAAAGAGACTTCTAGATCTCCACCGAAGAAGCTTTCTCTTCTGTGGCAGAGGAAAATTCAGTAGAACACCACAGCCACCAGAATTCAGGCCTGTATAACATACTGATATGGATACGACTTCAAGTAGCCTATGTCTGCCCGATGAAGCTGAAGCTTACGTGTCTTCCACTGAAAGCGTGTTCGATCCTGCCTGCATTTTCATAATGCCATCATTACTAATTTACAAAAAAAATGTGTATTTAGACATTTGAATATGCTCATTACTTACGTTTCACTCTATCGACGATTCATTGCACTCGAAAAAAGAAAACATGTCAACTCCAGTTACCTAAGATGTATGGAATAAAATGTTGCTGCATGGGTTTACTGACGACTATTAAAAATAAAGAAGTGTTAGTAAAAATGGAATATACGAGTTATTGCGATATAAAATAAGATTCACAAGATACAACTATCCTGGACTACCCTTTCCGTCTCATTCTATAGGAACTACGCCCACTTTTCTACTTGTTCCACATCTTAAAGCTTCAGTGTCAATGTAAGATGTATAGAATAGACTAGAATGTTGCATGGGTTTCCTGCCCACTGGTCAAAGTGGGATAAATGAGTTGTTGCAATATAAAATAAAATTCACAAGATGCAACGCGTTACATACAGTCCTTTTAGCCTCATCCTATAGGAACCACACCCACTTGTATCCACATCTTTAAGCTTAGATGCTAACTTAAGATGTATGGAATAAACTGTTGCTGCATGGGTTTCCTGACAGCTGTTAAAATAAATAAATGTTAGTAAATTGGAATATATGGATTAATGAGCTATAAACTAAGGTGCAACACTTTCCGTATTATCCTATAGGAACCACGCCCACAATGTCATGGCGGATATAGGTTCAAAGATGGCGGCGCAATCGCCACTCTATATTCTTACTTCTAGCTCGTTGGGCGGAGTACAAGAAGCTGGTGCTTACGAACTAATTGACGAAAGTATTTCCGGCCACAATAATTATATGTAACACTAAATTTAACCAACAGATTCGGCTTAAGTGCATTACACAGGGTTAGTTAAAAGTCCCGTACGACCTAAATAACTTTTGAAGCATGTGGTTCAGTGACAAGAAACTTGGTGTGTGGGTATAACCATACACTAAGAACTCAATAATGGTATTACCGAGTTTTTTCTACTTCCGGTTTAACCGGAAGTAACTTCAACTCTTATTTTAAATAGAACACCCAATATATATTTTTATTTTTGAATAATGCTTATTAAGAAGTTTTCAAGAAGTGTCCACACTTAATATTTTTGTACAAATTAACTTTTGATAAATCGAGAAAAAAGAAAAGTGTATCGAATATTAAAATAATAAAATACTCCTTCCTTAACAAAAACAAAACAAACCTAGTTCACCTTCTAAATTCTGTGTTCAAACTGGTAGCCCTCAGCTGCTTGACAATGTGCCAGTCGATCATATAAACCATTTAAGAAATGATTTAACCAGACTTTAGGAATATCTTGCACCACTTCCATTATTCGATGCTCCAAATCTTCTAAGTTGTTGGGTCTTTCTCGATATACTACTGATTTCAAATGGCCCGCAAAAAGAAGTCCAAAGGCAACAAATCTAGGGCTTTAGCTGGCCACTCTGTGTGAACTCTCCTACTTGGAAAAACCTGGTCTAAATGCTCACGGACATTCTGTCCATAGTGAGCTGGAGCCCCATCTTGTTGGAAATAGATGTCATCTCTGGGTAGACGATGGTTGACTGGATGTGGAAACAAGTTTGCAATGGCCGGTACTACTCGATTTTGGAGCAAATCCAAGTATCTATTAGAATTTAGCGGTTCTCTAAAGAAGAAATGACCAGTAATATGGTTACCAATCATACCAGCCCAAACATTAGGTTTCTCTAGATACTGCGTGTGGTTCTCCTCCATCCATTGTGGATTTACGCCTGACCAGTATCGACAATTGTGTCTCTTGACAAATTAATTCATGCAGAATGTGGCTTCATCTGAAAATACAATTTGTCTAAGAAACGTCGAATTGTTGATAATGTGCTTCATCATTGATTCACAAAACTGCATTCTTCTGTCGGGATCGTACTCTGAAAGTTCCTGCAAAAGTTGAATTTTATAAGGATGTTGCTTGGCACTTTTAAGGATTTTCATCACGGAACTTTGGCTTATATTAGATTCTATGCCAAATTTGTAGTAGATACTTCTGGATTTTCTTGCACACGGAGGAGAACGTCCAATGAAGTATTATCATCAGTTGCACTTTTCAGGCGACCTAATCTTGGTAAGTCCATTACGCTTCCAGTTTCAGTGAATTTCCTTACGATCCTTGTCATTGTTGTATGTGGAATTGAATTATTGCGATCCGGATGCATACCATTAAATAAATTCGCCGCCTCTCGATTAGATCGTTATCTGTCTCCATAGCCAATAATCAATAAAATTTTAATTCTTTCCCTTTAGCTCAACATCAGAGAGAATTACTGTATTTAACACACTAGAATGTCAGATTCAATTCCTTAAAAAAAAAAATATATATATATATATATATATATTGGATTTTCCATTTATTTAGAGAGTTGCAGTTACTTCCGGTTTAACCGGAAGTAGAAAAAACTCGATAATACCATTATTGAATTCTTAATATATGGTTATCCCCACACACCAAGTTTCATGTCACTGAACTACATGTTTCAAAAGTTATTTAGATGGTGCGGGACTTTTAACTAACTCTGTATATATCATAAAATACGTGTGACGGCACCGGTTGTGTTATACTTATATTATTGGAAGTAAATAGTGAATCTTGGACTATAAAACAAAAAGATTATAGCCGTGTACAAATTATGGAAATGAAATTTCTCAGATCTCTACTATGATGATATACAAAAACAGATAAAATGAATAAGGAAAATGGCGAAAATAGCATTCACGAATATGTTGTATATTAATAGATTACAATAAATAGCACTTGCTTATTCATGTTCTAAACGGCAGCAATCAAATGAAATTGGGAAAATTCCTGTTCAGAGTCGAAATACGGTCTGATGAGAGGATAATATATCTGAATAAAGTGTGGTTGTTGAATGTAGACTCTTTCACTCTGTATTAAAGCTATTTGGAATAACTTATATCATGATGCAGACGGCGGATTTTCGGTCCGTACAGAGCGACGAGCTGTCACGTCCCTTGGAAGCATAGCAATGAATTCAATGACCTCCCTGCAACTGACGCAAAGCTAATTGTTCAATATCTGGACTGAAAATCCACTGTTTGATTCATGAATAGCGTAGAGCAGCCGTGGCGAAAATGTGACTCGCGAGCACATTGTGGCTCCCAAAAATAGCTATGCATTTCTTTTGCTACCTAGTGTCATGGCGGAAAGCAGCTAGCAGCTAAGAAAACGCTCCTCACTCAAGTGTGTTTTTTGAAGGTGTATATAAGTTTAAGAGTAATAGAAATAGTCGTAATAAGTTTATTTATAGTCGATTGTTCGGTACATTAATTAAGTTCTGTATTATCAACATGACCCGCGGAAAGAAAAGCGAGGAATCAGAATCAGTTGAGGATGTGGTGAAGCGTGTTGTGAAGGCAACGTGGGCAGAGGAAGCCATGGCGCAAGGTATTGCCAACCTTATACGTGAGTCGATTTGTGAAGAACTAAAAAAAACAATCGAAATGAACACTTCTGTAATTCAGGACCTGAAGAACGCACTAGCAGGACGTGATATCAAAATAAAATCTCTGGAGGAGAAGCTAGTGAGGAAGACGGACGATCTGGAGCAATACCAGAGAAGGCAGAGTCTTCGCATCTTTGGAGTGGAAGAAACTGAAGGCGAAAACACGGACTGCATCGCCAGAGACATCGCCGTAAAGATTGGTGTGGAACTTAGTGACACTGACATCGATCGCAGTCATCGTGTTGGACGTAAAAGTGAAAATAAGCATAGGCCAATAATAGTTAAGTTTGTTAGTTATCGAAAACGCAGTGAAATGTATAGGAATAAAAAGAAGCTTAAAAATAGCTGTATTGTGCTTAGAGAGGATCTAACCCAGTTACGGTACAAACTTTTACAGGACTGCATCACACGTTTCGGATTGCGCAATGTATGGACTGTTGATGGCGCAATTATGGTGAGCACCGAAAATGGAAAGAGACGTATTACATCCGCAGCAGACATTGAGTGTTGAGTGTTTTTTCTCTTGTGCTAGTTTTAAGTAAGCTAACCAATTAACCTATAGAATAGCTGCGCTAAGTGGTAAGTACAGTTGTTAGTTTCAATAGTTCGTAAGTTGGCACCATTGAAACTCCGACAAGTGTAAACCTACCAACAACCCCTAGCGAGTCACCTCTGGCTGTAACTCACCCTCTTTTAACAATAGAGCCAAGCCTGTCTAGGAATGTCACCGACCCTCCACTTTCTCTTTCCACACCGACTACAGCTGAGCTCCTTAAACAATCTTTCACTTCCCACCCCACTAACCTTAAGGTAGCACACGTCAACACTCAAAGCGTTATTTGTCATTTCAATGAATTCTATTCCATATTCGCTCCAAATGATATGCATGCAATTCTAATTTCCGAAAGCTGGTTGAAACCTACACTGTCCTCTTCTCTTGTAGATATTAATGGTTATGTACTGTGTCGAAATGACAGAACAGGCAAAGGGGGCGGCGGTGTAGCAGCTTACATTAGATCTGATCTTCGACCTAAAGTTATTCTTCATTCTCCCTCAGAGTACAGTGCACGGCCTGAATATTTATTTATTGAAATTTTTGCAAGTCTACAAAAGTGTCTTCTGTGCGTTGTCTATATACCACCGAAGATAAATCATTTAACTGACGTAGAAAATTCACCGCTTTATGAACACGTTGTAGTAATGGGTGACTGTAACAACAATCTTCTAGTAACGTCCCCTTCCAGTGTACGGCTCTCAAACATGTTTGCGGCCTGCAATATGACAATTCTACCGCTCCAAGCCACTCATCACACAGAGACTGCAGAAACACTACTAGACATCATAGCAACTACAAATCCCCACAAAATAATAACGCACGGACAACTACCGGCGCCTGGGATTTCTGCACATGATATTATATTTGTAGAGTATTCATTGCAGTGTCCTAAGGCAACACCAAAACGCATTCAGTATAGGGATCTGCGACATATCAACGACGCCTCTTTAATTTCTGACGCGTTATTACTGCCATGGCGTGATGTTTGGACTCTCCGTACAGTAGACGAAAAAGTACACGCTTTTAACAACCTTGTTATTACATTATATGACAAACATGCCCCAATAAAAACTAGACGCATTACGAGACCTCCAGCTCCCTGGATGACTACAGAAATCCGATCATTGATGAGAGACAGAGACGAAGCTTTTCGGAAATTCAAGAGACTGAAAAGTGACATAGATTTCTTGCGGTACAAGCGACTAAGAAATATGACCACACAGACGATTAGAAATGCTAAGCTTAGACATGCTTACAGCCTCATTGAACCTGATATTAGAGCATCCGATATGTGGAGAAATGTTAGGTCAATGGGACTGGGACAATCTAAATCACAAATTGACAATACTATTTGTCTAGATGATTTAAACAGTTACTTCACATCCACCACTACCCACGCACCTGACGCCGCAACGAAACAACAGACTATTAATGAATTAATCTCTACACCCGCCCCAGCACGAGACAAGTTCTTCTTTTCCTACATAACACCTTCTGACGTAAAATCAGCACTAAAGCGCATCAAGTCAAAATCACAAGGAGTAGACAATATAAATATAGAACTTCTGAACAAAATTATGGACATAATTCTTCCGACACTAACCCATATATTCAATGCATCTATAATGACTTCACATTACCCAGACATATGGAAAAAGGCTATTGTTCGTCCCCTTCCTAAAATTAAGTTACCTGTAACACCTAATGACTATAGACCAATTAGTATTCTTCCTGTTCTCTCAAAAGCTTTGGAAAGAATTGTGCACAAACAACTGACAGATTACCTCAATACTCACAATATTCTTGACCCTTACCAATCAGGCTTCAGAACGGGACACAGCACATCGACTGCACTGCTTAAAGTGACTGAGGATATACGTGAAGCTTTAGACAAAGGACAGATCACAATACTAACACTTTTAGACTACTCCAAAGCCTTCGACACTGTAGATGTTGACTTACTAATTGCAAAATTAAGAGTACTGCATTTTTCTGATAATGCGTTAGCGTGGATGGACTCCTATCTTCGTGAACGCCAACAGTGCGTGTCTATTAATAATCGTTATTCCACTTGGCGTACCACGAAGACTGGCGTACCACAAGGCTCTGTCCTAGGACCTTTACTATTTTCTATTTATATTAATGATATTTCTTCTAATCTAACATCCTGCCGACACCATATTTATGCTGACGACATACAAATCTATCTGCATACTCGACCTAACTACATAAATGACGCCATAACTAAAGTTAATGATGACTTGAATTCTATATCCATATGGTCGAAAACCCACGGACTTAATTTAAATGCAAGTAAATCGCAGGCAATCTTAATAGAACATCAAAGATCGAAGTGTGACAAACAAAATTTGCCACCGATAATTGTAAATAATACTACTATTCCATACAGTACGACCGTGAAGAACCTTGGTATTTATATGGATTGTCACCTGGAATGGAATGAACAAGTGAATCACACTTCCAAAAAAAATATTTTCCTTTATTCACTCATTAAAGCGACTGAAGAACTTTCTTCCTGATAAATTAAAATTAATCCTTGTACAAACACTCGTGATGCCACACTTTGACTACTGCGATATTATATTAAGTAACCTCAATGCAAATTTGAGCAACAGGCTACAACGTGTGCATAATGCGTGCGTCCGTTATATTTGTAATATTCGTAAGTATGATCATGTTTCCCCGTCTTTCCAAACTCTGTCTTGGCTAAGGCTAAGCGATCGACGAGCCCTGC
Organism: Periplaneta americana; assembly: GCF_040183065.1. Classification (NCBI taxonomy): domain Eukaryota; kingdom Metazoa; phylum Arthropoda; class Insecta; order Blattodea; family Blattidae; genus Periplaneta; species Periplaneta americana. The sequence continues at coordinate 140,421,683 of NC_091124.1, read as the reverse complement.
ATTCTCTTGTTCTCTTATTTCAAATTCTGCGCACCGCTACCCCAATATATTTGGCTTCTCGTTTTCAAAATTTATCCGCATATCATCAGCTAAGTACAAGATCTCATTATAACAATTTACTCATTATACCCTACCACAAGACATCTTTATATTCTTCATCCTATACAGTTTCAGTTGCTAGAAATTGGAACTCGCTTCCGAGTGATATAAGGGGTTGTTGGACAATAGCTTCATTTAGGTCAAAATTACATAAATTCTTACTTAACAGATGAATTGCTGATTAATATTTGTTACTTATAATGAAACTAACATCTGTCCATTCTTATTATTATTATCTTTAATTTCTCTAAATAGATTTACAAAACCTCTAATGACAATTACATTAATATTCTCATTATAGAAATAGAAATATATATATTCTCCCTGTAACATAGTCCTAGTAAGCTTATATTAAATTAATTTTCATCATTTTACTAGCTATCTCAAATATTAAATTAATTATAATTCATTGAATTAAATTAGCTCATAAATTAAGTTACTACTTTACCTTGTAGATTTATCTAAATTTAAATAAATGTGTAGTGAAGATTATTGCTGGAGAACCTTTTAAGTGTAGTGAAAATATTTGTAATTTAAATTTATGTATTGTATTGATTAAGGCTGGTTGAGTGGAAGAGAAGGCCTTATGGCCTTAACTCTGCCAGCGAAAATAAAACATTATTATTATTATTATTATTATTATTATTATTATTATTATTACCTCCTCCAACCCCACCCTCTCACTCACTGGAGTCAAACTCCGTTCAATTTGTATTTGTCTCTGACCTGCGAGTGGCGTGTCGTCGCAATGTCTCTCTCGAAACCATGTACCTCTTCAAAAACGAAAGTTTCAAGTAGGATTGGGAGGACTCATTTTTTTGCTGCCAATATGATGAAAATATTAAATGTATGATTTGTTCACAAGTATTACGATAAAAACTGTTGTATAACATAAAATGACGTTATACTACATGTCACTCATGAAACATTAAAAGGTTAAGTATTATTATTATTATTATTATTATTATTATTATTATTATTATTATTATTATTATTATTATTATCTCTTTACGTCGATCCTTTTTCAGCAGATGTACTAATAATGCGGTTAGATCTTCAATTTAAACTCACAGATTTACAATGTGATGTTAAATGAAAGCTAGATGTAAGGACTTGACAAATGTTGAACTCATCAAATCTTTGCCAAAAAGTAAATATCCGTAGCTTCGTTCTTTCGCTTGCTCTGTTGAAGCCATGTTCGCTACAACTTACGTTTGTGAAAAATTATTTTCAACAATGGAAATAATAAAAACCAAATTTAGATTACGACGACAGACAAATATCTTCGTCATCAACTACGACTGACAGTAAGTGACATAATTCCTGATTTTGAAACTCTGTGGCAGAGACATTCTGAAGACAATTAATTTTAGGTTGTGATAATATGTCCTATGTTCTCTTGTTCATTTCTTTCTTCGTTACACGTACTAAACATTAGTTTGTAACCTTATACTGTTTAAAATTATATACGTAAGGAAAATGAAAATCCCTTAATAAGTCAGAAAATTGCTTCATTGCCCCTTCGGGTGTTCGCCTCCCTCCAATGCACCTATGCACATTGCAGGTTACACAATGGCTCGGCGCAAGATCATATTTTCGCCACGGCTGGCGTAGAGATTACATTGACTAGCAGATTAATGTAGTATGCTTACGAAAGCAGTGAATATTCCAATAGAGTAGTATTAGTGTGAATTATAGAAGAAATAGTTGCGTGAGAGATAGAATTGAGTGTGAATTTATTATTGTATATAATTTTTATTGTCCTTATAATATTTTGAATAGCGGGGTGTTATCATAGGCATATTATCTAAATTGGTTTGTATTTGTATTTACTGGGAATGACGGATTGAGAATTGGATTGCATCTATCCGTAATCCACCATGACCGTGTGCATGAAAGATACGATATGAGTAGACTTTGAATTGTATTTACGATAGAGTACATCTCATTAAAATGGATGACAATTCTTATGCACTTCAAGTGGGATTCGAATCCACCTAAGATCAGTGCTGCGTCTTAATAATCAATAGTGGGTTTTATCTCAAACCCATATTTCAGACTTTTTCCAAACTGCAGTGGTCAGGCCTCCGTAACATAATACTACGTTTTCATGGAGTATTCAGTACGATCTGAATACGATCCGTACTGAATACGATTCCTGTTTTCGTGCAATTTTCGATACGTATTGAAAACGATCTAAGTACGGAAGCTGAAGTTTCGAAATGTAGTTATGTTGGTTAACATGTCATTTACTTATTAGCGTGTTGGTCACACTGTAGGCTTTAACTATAAACAATGCTGCGTTTTCCAAATTAGGGGCATGAAAACTTAATATGTGGCTGTTAATGAATACTGGTAATATTGACTTTTAGGAAAACACGAAATATTATGTTTTACAATACTCTTTTTCAATATACACTTAGCGGCAAAAAGAATGGGCCGACTCTTGGTCGATAGAAATGCTAAGTTCTATAGCGCGGTTCACTCGTGTAAACGTAACCCACTGCAAGGCATTGCTGTGGTGTCTCTTCATTGAAAGTCGTCCGTCTATAATGTAGTATAGCCAAATGGTAAGAAGTCTGACATCCGTACCAGACGTTGTGAGTTCGCCTCCCGGTACGGTAAAATTATTATTTTTTATTTTAAATTTTACGTAATTTATTAGTTTAAATGTGAAATGGCATTTGTTAACAAACTTCGTTATGCCTGCCTTGTAAAAATATTATTGTCCATCACCTGTGGGCTATTAATAGGTGAGACCTGGCCTGTATAAACAAAAATGCTTGTTTCACATCCTAAAAAACCGGACGCATATCAAACACAAATAAGTAATTAAATTAACAAAAACAAACAATTTTTTAATATATTAACAAAACAAGGCCTGTGGTGGGGACTAGTATCTCGCCCACAAAACATCTGCGTCAACAACTGCCCTCATTCTGCGCGGCATGGAGTCCACAAGATTATGGAACAGGTCTAAATTCTTGGCCATCTCCTCCCACGCATCTAGAACTCTGTCCCACAATTCCTCAGGTGTCCGGACGGGTGGTTGTTCTGCCCAAATAGAGCGTAGGATCCTTTTGACTGCAGCCCACAAATTTTGAATCGGATTCATATCTGGTGAATTTGGAGGCCTGTCGACTGGGTCGACATCACGCCTCCTCGTAAACCATCTTTGAATCCGGTTGGCGGTGTGTATCGGATGATTATCCTGCTGGAAGAAAAGTGTTCCTTCTGGATATCGTTTTCCATTGTATTAACAGATAGCAGTATTGCTTGAAAGAGAGAGAGAGAGAGGTTTATTATTTATTAGAGTTTGGGAATATTCTAAGAGATATCGCCACATAATTATAGCTTTGCGAAACACATATCATGGCAAATTTGTAATTAAAAAAAGAAGGTTGTGGGAGATTGGAACCTGGCACTACTACTATCAACTTGTTCAATAGACCAATGCCGTAACGACTTACGCTACTGTGATTGTTACTATTAGTTCGGCATAATACGTGGTTTTCCTGTTCATATTCGCTCCGGTTGATTTTGTATTTATCAATTTTATTATTATTTCACTCTTCAAGGGACCTGGTGTATCTAGAATCAACCCGCTATTCGATTTTATTATATATTTTAGACTCTTAAACACAATATAGCAAATTTAAATGGTTTAATTATGTGTTACCTCGTGAACTACAGCTTTGACGAGACGCGCATGCGCAATGTTATGTTTCTGTAACTTAGAAATTGTCGGCCGGCCCATTCTTTTTGCCGCTAAGTGTACATATTATTTCCCTCGCCGTTAATAAAACACCTGATACATCAAACAAATGACGATCGATCATGCGCTTAGTGTATTGAGATCGAATGGAATACGATACCCGTTTTCATGGAACTCAATTCGAACTGAATACGATCCGATCTCACTATTTAGGTGTGTCGGCCTTGAGACTCAGATCGAACTGAATACTCTATGAAAACGTAGTACTGTTTTCCAACAAGGAGATAAACCGTGAAAGGAATGTGCTTACTATTGCGTTATATATTGGAGCGAAGTAGATAGATAATATTATCCTTATAACGTCAGTTTAAAAAACATGAACTCTCCTGCATATATTATTTCCTATATGGAGGGATTAAAAGACCAGGAGATTAATCGTGATATAATTTGTAACTTGGGTAGTATAAATATGTGTGTATCAGTGTTATCGTTTGTGCTTTGAGAGTTGGCCAGTGGAGATGCGTGTACCCACGTGTGTGACATCTTATGACATCAACATTCATTCACAGCATTACCCCGCTGCGTCTCATTCCCCTGAGACTTTCTCCTGGTTGGAGTACAGTAATACAGTAGCCTCTAATGTAATGTGATACCAGGATGAAGCTAAGGTATAGGTCGTGCAAGCACGGAATACCGACGGAAGGAATGCGAATCAAACACTGCGATAAGAAAGAGCGGGCGACAGGAAAGGTCACGAGATAACTTGAATGATATTCAAGAGTACAGTCTGAAGAGAAATGAAATCGATAGAATCAGTCTTGCGTTGTGATAGTTACATTACAACTTTAGTTTGTTCCATTGCATGTGAATACGTGTCTTGTATCGCACTATATTATTATTTCATTCGTAAACATATGTTGCGCGTTTAATTAGCTTCGAATTTTTCTCTTGCTACGTTCTTTATTTCCACTGCGATGTCCTCATTTGTTCATCTTCTTGGAAGAGACAGTACTTCCATCGGCTCGCATCTCTCCCCCCTCGGCGTACCTACATACGCACGTCAAAACAGACAGCAACGCCACCATTGGTTTTCGGTAATCGTTTCTTGCGCGAGCTATAACACATCACATCACATCAGATGGAAATCGTATAATACTTCATGACGCTCGAACCCACGATACTGATATTCTTGCAAGTTAAAGCTGAGCCCATGTTTCGTTGCTTCGGTATATTACAATTTGATATTCTAAAACTTTCTTGCAATTCAGGTGGGTAATTTTTTTTTTAAGAATTATAATTAAAACACGAAATATTACTCCTATTCTCTGCGTTAGAGTTTAATTACATGCGTCTGTGTTTGTGTTTGTAGGTAGGTAATTACATTTTCCATATGGTCTCTGCGCTGTCACTCCGTTTCCAACGAAATACAGTGTGTCCACCATGAATCTGACACAGTTCATTTGGCTGCCAAAAATCAATGAATGGAAATAAGTTGGTAACATGCATTGCAATATGTAGAGAAACTGTGGAAATTTCGTTGGCTATTTTTTAAAACCCGCGCGAGAGGTTGTATGTGGCGCTGCTGTAGCTTAAGTCAAAATGGCGACAGCGCAAGAGCGAGCACAAGCGATCTGGTGGTATGCTGAAACAAATTCGGTGATTCAAGTGCAACGCAACTTTCGGCGCGTGTTCCAGAAGGACCCACCATCATGGAACACCATTAAGACATGGAAACAGCACTTTTTGGCAACGGGAAGTGTGGTGAAATTGCATGGTGGCGGTAATGTGCGCGTATCAGAGGAGCGTGTAACAGTAGTGAGACAGGCGTATGAACGAAGTCCACGCAAGTCAGTTCGACAAGCGGGACGAGAACTGCAGATGCCGAAGTCCACGGTACATAAGATACTGCATCGCTCTCTTGGGTTTCATGCATACAAATTGCAGTTGGTTCATGAACTGAAACCAGATGACGGTAATAAGAGGCAGGCATTTGCTATCGACATGTTACAGCACATTGATGAAGACCCAACATTGCTTTTTCTGATGAGGCCACTTTTCATTTATCGGGCAAAGTCAACACACATAATGCGCGTATTTGGGGGTCAGAAAACCCACGCTACATTGTGGAACACATTCGTGACAGCCCGAAATTAAATGTGTGGTGCGGATTGATGCACAATTTGATCATCGGCCCCTTTTTCTTTGCAGAACAAACAGTTACGCGCAATACCTACCTCGACATGTTGGACCAATTTGTTGTGCCTCAGTTAATGCATTTGCAGCCGAACGTCATCTTTCAACAGGACGGCGTCCCACCACATTGGAGGCTGATCGTTCGAGAATTTTTCGACACACAATTTCCCGGTCGCTGGATTGGGCGTGATGGACCGACAAGATAGCCACCTCGATCACCGGATATTACCCCTCTAGACTTTTTCTTGTGGGGATATGTCGAGAACAAAGTGTATACAGGCCACAAAATTCGTGATCTTCAATAGCTACGCGGCCGCATAAGAGATGCCGTCAATTCCGTTACGCCCGAGATGCTTCAGAAGACCGGCAGGAAATTGAATTCAGGCTAGATGTTCTTCGTGCAACGGGAGGATCTCATGTTGAGGTGTACTGATTTTTTTAATAAAACTTGGTGAGTTACTCTTGATATTGCATGCATTCTTTTCTTTTTACCCCAAGCAGTATGAATTATACAGCAATTTCAAATGTGTCAGGTTCATGGTGGACACCCTGTAGTTTACCTTCCAGCGTAATTGGAACCTACGTACATTGTGATGTATAAACGCCCCGAGTAAATTACTAGGAAAACCTCGTCAAATGATACCATCTATCGCTTCTAACATTGAAGCTCGTACCAATTCATATGTGCAGGGGAGAGTCGAGTCGAGTGGAGACGTGGATCAATTCCCAAGCGTCGGCATTGGATGAATGATCTATAGCAGTGGTATTCATTACGCGACCCGCGGGCCGCATGTGGCTCCCAAAGACATTTATTTATTGGTGATCATGAACTAATATTACTATTGTTACTCATTTTTTAATAATTGTTTTTTAATTTCTGTAACAATGTGCAACTGGAGAACACTTTGGCTACTTTCATTGTTACTGTCAGTGAAGGTTTCGAGCAACGGCACGTATTTGGTTTTTTCCTTGAGGGTAGTTCATACCTCATGTGCTTATTATGCTTATTATGTCTTGATGTAACGGGTTATAAACGTTTGTATCTTAATAGACATTACAATAGCGTGCATTCAAATTTTGATAAATATCTTAAACATCCTCAATCAAGGTTATAAAAACTGAAAATATTAAAAATTTCCGTAATATCTGAACAGAAACTAATGTACAGTATTTCACTGTAGGTCTACATAACAACGAATTGACAACAAAAGCATCGTACCGCGTAGCAGAAATTAAGCCATTTACAGAATGCAAAGATTGTTAAGGAGAACCTTCTAGCTGTATGTGACACTATTTGCCAAGTTTCCAAGTTGAAAACGAAGTACAGGTGAAATAGAACAACAAATCAACCTGCTTGTATTGTTACGATTTTGCAGAAGAGTATCAGAGTTCGCCCTTCAACTTCAAAATACCAGTAATATGTATTAGTTCTATTACTTTATATTGAAATAATAGTAATAATAATAATAATAATAATAATAATAATCCAAATAATTTAATAATTAAAAATCTGCGCATTTTGTTAAATTTCCGTACTGTGAAATGCACTGTGACACTAGAAAAATTACAATTTCTCAATTTCGGCTGACCTCTAATTTCTAACGAGTAATCACTGCTCTATAGAATGAGCTAAACGCCTTCAAGGAACGGAATGGCTTCCATTTGGTGTATATCGCGTCCCATACACCGTGTGGAAATTGCTTATTGTATCTGATTCTGTAGTTGTTTAATCTGAAGTAATCATAACCTGGCAATGAAAGTTGTAATTTTTCTAAATTTTAATCTTTACATATTGAGATTTGTAAATAAATTATTTATTATTATTATTATTATTATTATTATTATTATTATTATTATTATTATTATTATTATTATTATTATTATTAGCATCATCATCATTTAGTTACTCGTATTCAAAATTTCAGCCAAAACTGGCAACATGCAATGTGACATACTGTATAAATATTACTGTTTAAGTTCAGGTGAAATATTTTTAAGGCCACTGCTGTAGCTCAGACGTAGCGCGTTTGCCTGCTGATCCGAAGTTGCGCTCTGACGTGGGTTCGACTCCCGCTTGGGCTGATAACGTGGTTAGTTTTTTCCCTAGTTTTCCCCAACTGTACGGCGAAAGTCAGATAATTTCATAGCTATTCTCGCTTTATCTCTACAAATATCATCCCGCTCTCACCAATACCATTGAAGCTACTGTACGTAACCCATAAATCGTCGTTAAATAATTGACAACACTTCTTAAAACTAACTTTGATATTTAAGTTGTAGCCTAAATAATGTTAGCACTTTTCCTGATTAATTGATTGCAATTACTGAAATCTGTCTTGCTTTTGAATCTTACGATTTATTTGAAGTATTAGTGGAAGCTAAGCAATAAATTGAAATAATGCTGTTTTCTTCTTGGATATAATTATAAATGTGGTTTATTTAATGACGCTCGTAACTGCCGAGATTATATCAGCGTCGCCGGTGTGTCGGAATTTTGTCCCGCCTAAGTTCTCTCACATGGCAGTAAATATACTGACATGAGCCTGTCGCATTTAAGCACACTTAAATGCCGTCGATCTGGGCCGGGATCGAACCCGCAACCTCGAGCACAGAAGGCCAGCACTATACCAATTACGCTAACCAGGTTATTTATTATTATTATTATTATTATTATTATTATTGTATGCAGTGACACGCGGAGAGTGCGGTGGAATCTTAATACTCAGTAGAAAATTGCATTCGCAAGTTCGAATCTACTCCAGAACACGATTTTCATCACGGCTTTAACTAATGATTAAATGTAGCATGGATTTTTCTGTAGCTAATGAAATAAAAAACGGAACTCCAGTTCCTGCTTCGTAGATAAATGCATATTAATACCGGTGTATAGGCCTACTCTAATGATTGTCGGTGTAACTTTCGTTGTAAAGAATGTTGTTACATGTTTTTGTTGCGACTGCAATGCAGATGTAAAACAAGGAAATAACATGTCTGTAACCAATACACGAATCGTACAGTTATGTGTATTTCCTACTCTCTTCCTCTCCTTCTCTACCTATCTCTCTCATTTTAACATGTACGGTATAGCCTACAGGGTGATTTATAAGTACCTGTGCAGACTTTGTGGGTGTAATATAGAAGGAAAAATAAGACAAAATATGTTACATACAACTTTTCCCGCAAATCCCTACTTTCAGAGTTACAATGCATACAGTAGGCTAATGTCCTATCTTACTAGGCATAAAAAAAAACATAGGCCAGTAAAGCCTTCGGATGTGTAATGTTCGCCTTCATAGTGACTGCGGTAGATGTTTGTTATTCCTACACCCCATACAGTTGATTCCGACCTGATAGGACTTCGTTTACTGTACGTAGGTACGTTTAGTTGTATGGCGCTGTTGTTCCTACCGTCCGTCACCACGTCTCAAGTCATGCTGTCGTTAGTTCAATAGGCTTCAGTTGTGTACGATACGATGGCTTACTCAAACAATGAAACATGTGCCATATAGTTGATTCGGCAATCCCTACAGTGGCACTAATTTGTCGGGTAATCACTCTCGGATCTTCATCTATCATTTCCAGAACGTTCTCCTCAACACCCAATCCATGTAGTTGAGGCCGACCTGACCGTGGTGCATGAAGAATGCCATACTCCCTTAATACGCGTACAGTAGAGCGTCTCGTTTAGGCACAGTGAAAACGTAAACGAACTGCAGGTAACGTGTGGGGGAGGACGAGCCGTGCGATAAATAAGAGGGATTTGTGCGGTTTTAGTTACAACATTTATGGCGGAGCATTAATTGAAATTATATTTTCCAAAAACACACAAAACAAAAGAACACAAATTGTATAACGTTATCATATACACATTTTAACAAGCAAACAAATGTAACGTTGAAATAATTCAATATAACAAATCAAATTTTGCTACTTATATGATGTTGCTTGAAAGCAACATTTTTTTACGGTCATGAATTTTATTCTCTGTATGACTAACATAATACCACCGTCTTCTGTGGCCGAATTAACAAAACTACAGTATTGGTCTGAAGTGACAACATTCTGTGTCCCTTCAGACGAGGTCACTTTTAGTGGCGCTGCGAACGCGCGTTAGTGGCTCTTCGAACGCGCGTCAGTAGCGCTGCTAACGGACGACTGTTGGGCCACCAATTCCCTACACTGTCACGGCAGTGTACAGGCTTAATTATAAAAATATGTTACGACAGAATAATATAGAATGATGATAATGATGATGATGATGATAATAATAATAATAATAATAATAATAATAATATAACCGTAGACTACTAAATTGCTGGACTAGTGCGAATTACGGACATATTTATGTAGTAAAATCTCCTTTTTCACGTTACAATAAAATAACGCATCTAAATTAATGTACTAAATAAAATATTAACAAAGAGAAAACATTGGGTGATCTCAGGTTCGTACCTGGGTTCAAATACACCACGACCTTTGACTTTTTTTTACCTTTTGTGGACATTTTTTACTGGACTCTTTCCCTTGGACATTTTCCTCTGGACATTTTTGTTTGTGGCCATTTTCCCTCTTGTCATTTTGAAGTGGTCAATTTAATCTGGAAGCCCTACTTCTAGTATACTGGTTGAATTACTCGTGCGTGATGTAATTGGTTTCATGTTTGGTGCCTATTATATTTAATTTTGAATTCTTAAAAGTAAACAATATGTTTTATGCCATATCGTTCCTCATTTGCGTAATTTTAAATTAATATTTTTATTTATTTAGTTTCCTGATGTGAATCATCAAACAAGTTATGAAATAGTCCTCGATTCTGTCTTTCCAAAACTCAAACTGTTCTTCTATGTTTACGTTTACTCTTTCTCCGTATGAGCAAATCTGCCAAAAGTATATCTCCTCCTACGTCCATGTTCACTGGAAGACTGAAAAATTCTCTACAAAAATTTAGCAGAATCACTAACACGCGTTCGCAGCGCCACTAAGAGTGGCCTCGTCTGAAGGGACGCTATTTCCTAAACATAATTGTCCCTTCTCAAAGTTCAATTTATTCAGCTACAGCACAGTAATTATTTAACGTTACAATTGCTTGTTTTCTAAAATGTGTATATGATAACGTTATGCAATTTGTGTTCTTTTGTTTTGTGTGTTTTTGGAAAATATAATTTCAATTAATGCTCCGCCATAAATGTTGTAACTAAAACCTTGTGCATCCCTCGTGTTCATCGTACGGCTCGTCCTCCCCCCCCCCCACACGTTACCTGCACTTTGTTTATGTTTTCACTGTGTCTACACGAGACGCTTTACTATATTTAAAAATTACATTTCAGTATAGGCCTATTTGGCAACGCGTTTTCTATTTTTCTTTTTCAGAATTCAAAGTTACTTTAATTATTTATTTCTTCTTATTTCTCATAGGAGAGGTCACCGACGTGAAAAGCATTTTTAATAAAACCCATATTAAATTGTAAAGTTTGAGGAAGAGAGTCAAACACACTCCGATTAAAGACGAAGGCGGTCTGTTGTAAATTAGTTTTTAAAGCTTTGTTGTTTACTTTATTATCTTAAGCTGTGTAATGATTTTCATTACCGTTAATTCGATATTCTGATTGGATTTCAATATATTTATATAAATCTCTCCTGTGTATCCATCAATGCGTCTCCTCAGTTGTTCCAAATGATGAATTTGTTTAAACATATGTAAAATACAATATGATATCAATATAATGATAATATAGACAATTATGGGCCAACAAAACTAATGCAGTAAAAAAGATAATTTCGTCACCTGAATGAAAGAACTAGGTAACTCAATTTTTCCTATTTTGAGATATTGCCAAAAACAGTTTTACCTTCTTTTATGCAAGTTTTTTTGTCTAACAAATTTTGAATATATTGATTCAATATTTCACTTAGGTCTCTATTTATGATCAATCCTTGTATTGAGAATTAATTTAACAACATTCTATGATTTTGTCATCATTATAATAATATTTATTATTAAATAAAGTGAGATACCTACTTTTTTCATTAATTATTTATTCCATTTGATGTTATTTTTATAATGGGTAACATTAATTCCTCCTTGATAGACACTGTATAAATGAAGAAAGAAATGCACATTTCGATTAATTTGAGTGTTGCACGTTTACTTGAAAAGTAACAAATATAAGAGATGATCCGAAACAATCCCCTATCGCTGCAATATTGGCACTAATAGAGAAGAAGAAGAAAATATTTACTTGAAGCAATATGGAACTATCTTTGTTCCTGCCGTGATTATCAGTACAGTTTTTCACTCGCCTAAGTACTTAGCACAATTCTCTGTAAAATAGGCTACTTTTTGAAAAATAAAATGTTCATGAATTTTTACATCTGCAGGGTGTACATATACCTTAAGATTACCACCTACGGTCTGTCACTGTTTTCTGTAGGAAATGAATAATGAATATTGTTACAGTAATTCATCGCAGAACGAATACCTTTAAAAGGACGATCTGACATCATATTGGGAGTTGATAAATTTAATATCTATGACCTAGCCAGGTCCAGGATCTGAACCCATTCTCGTGGCTACTAGTAAATGTTAAAACTGTTAATTAGTCGTTGTGGTAACCGCAGTTGACTTGTTTCTCTTATGTTAATTATTTCATTATTTTGTAGAAGAAAATAAAAGCATTACACCAGTACTCGTGTATGACTTTTTCTGTGATACCCGCGGAAGGTGCTCACCTTACTTTGGAAACCTCTGCTGCAAGCTATTCCCTATTTATAGAGTAGGGAAGCGTTCGTATTTCTTCCCCTTTGAGTAGGCTACTATACGGCGCATAGTGAAGGCCATGTCTCGTTTTTATGTCCCTGACGTTATTTATCTTTCTAAATTTTACTGTTGGCTGAACATCAACTACTGCGAGGAATAGTGTTCTTCTCTCAGTCATCCTTTGGCATCCCACTTGTGTGGGTTTCCACTCGCTCTTTGACTTGGGAGTAGATATGAGAACTGAATACGCGGTGACAATAAAAATCATTTAACATATTTTTCATGACAGTTTTCTGCCCAAGGGCAGTTTTCACTGCAAACCCAGCTTTCCCCAATCTTTCCTATTTTCTACCTTCCTCTTTGTCTATCATCTGATATCTTCCTCTGCCCCGAACTCTTTTTCCGTTCACCATTCCTTCCAGTGTATCCTTCAGTACGCAGTTTCTTCTCAGCCCCTTGACCCAACCAATTCCTTTTTCTCCTTCTGATCAGTTTCAGCATAATTCATTCTTCAACATAGCTTCGTTACTTATTCTGTCTGAGGTTTTCACACGCTCTATTCTTCTCCATATCCACATTTCAAAATGCTTCTATTGTCAGCACATTTCGAACTGGCGGATCAAGGTCAAGCAATGGATTGCATTTGCCACGTGTGCTTACCCCATTCCTGGACCATTCTCTTTAACTAAAGTCAGCTGGAACAGCCGGGGTTACCAGTGCTTCAGTTCACAGTTTTCATTCAATTCAGTGACTCGTGCCTGGTTTATACGTTTGTACGTGACTTCGATCCGCCAGTTCGAAATGCGCTGGGTATAGTCGTTTCTTTTCATTTCGTCGTAATGTCTATGTTTCTGGCCCATACAATGCCACCTTCACTAGTCCCTTCCTTAGTTTTTTTTTCTCCAGAGGCCCGCACAAGGTGCTCCTTTTTTTTTATTAAAAGCTTCCTTGGCCATTGCTATTCTCCTCTTGACTTCCTGGCAGCAGCTCATGTTACTGATTATACAATAGTACACCACAAGTATTTGAAGCTAGCCACTTGCTTTACTGCAACAGTTATGTTGCCCATCGACATTATTAACATTACTAATAAAATAATAATACTTTTTAGAGAACCCGGAGGTTCATTGCCGCCCTCACATAAGCCATCGGTTCCTATCCTGAGCAAGAACTAATCGTCCATACCTATGGAGTAACGGTTAGCGCGTCTGGCCCCGAAACCAGGTGACCCGTGTTCGATTCCCGTCAGGGCAAGTTACCAGTTGAGGTTTTTCCTCAACCCAATATGAGCAAATGCTGGGTAACATTCGGTGCTGGACCCCGGACTCATTTCACCGGCATTATCATCTTCATTCTCATTCAGACGCTAAATAACCTAAGATGTTGATAAAGCGACGTAAAATAACCTAATAAAAAAAAGAATTAATCCAGCCGCTACCATCATACCCCACCTTCTTCAAATCTATTTGAATATTATCCTCCCATCTACGTCTCGCTCTCCCCAAATGTCATTTCCCTTCGGCCTTCCAGCTAACACTCTGTATGCATTTCTGGATTCACCCATACATGTTACATGACCTGCCCATCTCAAACGTCTAGATTTAATGTTCCTTATTATGTCAGGTGAAGAATACAATGCGTGCATTTCTGCGTTATGTGACTTCCTCCTATAACTCTCATCGTCTTAGCCCCAAATATTTTCCTAAACACCTTATTCTCAAACACCTTTAACCTCTGTTCCTTTCTCAAAGTGAGAGTCCATGTTTCACAACCGTACAGAACAACCGGTAAAATTATCTTATAAATTCCAACTTTAAGCTTTTTTAAGAGCAGACTGGGTGACAAAAGCTTCACAACCGAATAATAATAGGTATTTCCCGTATTTATTCTGCGTTTAATTTCCTCCCGAGTGTCGTTTATATTAATTGTTATTGTTGCTTCAAGATATTTGAATTTTTCTACCTCTTCAGAGGATAAATTTTCAACTTTTATACAGTAATAATCAAGAATTTTTATTTTTATTGGGTATTTAACGATGCTGTGTCAACTACTAGGTTATCTACCTTCGATATAACTGACGACACGAGCCAGACGTTTCGCCTTACAATTGGGAAAAATCCAGCTAGGCAATCATCGCAAGCAGGATTTTAACGTCCTAACAAAGCCTAAGGGTACGCACACAAAGGAAGCATGCAAACGCTGATAACCTGCTCGCTGGCTGCCAGCGCCGATTGCCTGCACCTGTCGACGCTGAGTGGTAGACACAAAGAACGCGTGTTAAAGGGGTAAAACCTGTCAGTTGCTTTCACGATGACTAGCTCGTCTGATGAAGACTTTCTTCTATATTTTGATAGTCTCATATAGATGTATTAAAAGAGACAAGAAAAACAATTTGCATTCATCAATAAATCTTTGTAAAAAAAAAAGGTGTTGTGAATAACATCACTTCTTTAGTGAGCTGAATGCAGACGAAGATACATTTCTTCAGTTTACCAGAATCACTTTGGACACATTTTTTTACATTTTAAATGCAGTGGAACATCTTTTAACCAAACACTGGTGTAATTGATATCTATAGTAGTAGATTTTTTAAAAAGTGTAGGTCTTCGTCACCTCGCGTTCTTGACCACGTTTTCTACTTCTTTTCTTTTGTAAATATTGACGCTTCTGCCTTTCAATATGTAGCACAGAATCATTGAATACATCTGTTGGCCTACGTCTTTTTTTTCTGTAACAGATACACAAGAGGATTCCAAAAACGTTGTAGTAGGCCTAATATCAGGGACTCTGACACAGTAGGCCGTGGGTTATCGTTAGATCTCGGATTTTAGGTTAAATACCTATTTTTATCTGTAAAGATAAATTAAAACTAGTTAAATATCTTCATATTTTATGTACAATATGAATATTTGAAAGCGGTTTTATGGCTCTTAAAAATGCCTATTTTTAAAGTTTTAGAGCGTAAAATTGTCCATTTCTCTTTGTTACGTAGGCCTATATATTTTTTAATTTTCGTGTAGCATGAAAAAGAAAGTTTTAAATGTATGCGTATGGTACAAGTATCCTGTAACAGTTTGGTTGTAGGAAAGAAGAAATTCCTGGAAGGACTGGTTTTGTTGAGCACTTGAACAGACAGTAGAAATGTGAAGAATAGGGAGGGTGTACGTAGTTCTTCCTAAAGAAATCAGCCTGGTAAATATTGCTAGATTTAAATAGGTATCCATTGCTTCATTATCATTGAGAAGCATTTTTTCCATTATAAAATGGTTCTGTCTAAGAAAAGGCAAAGATTGACGATAGAAAATTAGAGAAAAACGTAGTTATGTATTGAAATCCCAATTATGAATGATGTGTTAATTGTAAATTCATTGGTAAATTAATTAATTTAATTGTAATATAAGCACTTATGTATTAGCAGCCTCAGAGCACTGAGGCCGATGAATTATTTAAAAATTATGTACCGGTATTCAGAATTTAAGACTTAACAGAAATCAAGTTTCTAACCGCAGTATTTTTCTTACTGTTTTGTCACTGTATACCGTAATATTCAATACTCACTAATTAATTGCATTTTTATAGTTACTGTAGTTCGTATGGCTAGAAATTACATTTTAGCTGCATAAAATAGTAATTTAGCTACTTGAAATTGTATTTTTAGTTGCCTAAATCCATGTTTTTAGTGCCTAATTTGATAAATTCAGGACCTATTTTAGGTGCCTAAAAGTCAGTTTTTAAATGCCTAAAAATCCGAGATCTATTCATCATTCTGTGGGGAAAATTAGGGTTTAATGTCACTAATATCCTCTCTATCCGGTGAGGGTGAGGATGGTGTTGCACTACGATGGTCGTCGAATTCAGTCGCTGCCGAGAACTGTGTCTCGTCTGGATTACCAGGAGCTACAGACACTTTGCTCAAATTCCCTGGGCTTCACTACATGTTAAGGAACTTCATAGCTTCAAAAATGTGATCATTTTACTGTGTCATCGCTGCAGTTACCAGGATCTCCACATCGAGAAGGTGGAATTTTCCCACGTTTGACGGCAAATTGTTTATTGTTTAGTTAACTGTCCGAAGACAATAAGTAACACCAATAAGGTATCACTCATGAGGCAACTAAGCTAGACGATAAAGGGGTAGGGTGGACAGTTTGTTTTCCCATCCTTTGCATACATCGCTAACTAGAAACATATTAACACTAATGGACTGCAAACTAATCTCTTATAGTAGCCTATACTCCCACATCATCCTCAGTTTTGTTTCTAAGAAGAGTGCTATAAGTGAGAATTAATTAGCCCTAATGTAGGATTTCGTAAGCAATCAAATCAACAACCGAAGTGTTGGAAGATAAAAGTTATCAAATTAATCGATAAGATTTTTCAGAAAACATTTTAAAAACATAATCCATCTTACCTATTGAAAAAAATGTTTGTAAAATGTTTTTAAGAAATTCCCCATTTAAAGGTTTCTAATAGTCTGCTTAGTCTAATTTCCCCATTAGAATCATATAAACCTTTTAAAAATAAATTTTTGTGACGTGATGTTTAATCTGGAAACTCCTCAATTGTTGTGAAACATTTTCTATTCTTATCTTTAGATATTTTACTTACCGTCCTGCTTCATTTCTGCACTTATCCCTTTCCAACAAATTTATTCTTCACTAATCGGCGATGTATGCAATGGAGGAGGGGAAGGAACTGGCCACCCTACCCCATTATCTTCTGGCCTAGTTTCCTCATAAATGATGCTTTTTGTATCAATTGTGAGGTTCAGACCTGTCTTCGGACAGTTGACTAAACAATTACTACATTCCTTTTGCTATGGTACTTGGCTTTTTTATCCCATACAGCAGGATTATTATAAATAGCAGCAATTAATGCATCACTATTCATTTTACTTTCTTCTGTGTACCGATAATATAATTAATATAGAATACAGGCGTCAACAACCAGCGAGCAGGAATTAAAGATTCATTCCGGTAAACTTGTAGGCGCTTGTTGCACGCGTTGACAAGCACGAACCTGTATCCTTTCTGTTCGGACCTCATTAGTTAACATGCAGAACTTCTTGGCGCGGGTAAGCGCGTGTCGGCGCAGGTAACCTGAAAGCGGGAAACCAGCGTTCTTTGTGTGCGTACCATTCCGGAAACTTGTAGGAGCTTGTTGCACGCCTTGAAAAGTACGAACCTGCTTCCTTTGTGTTCGGACCTCATTAGCTAACACGTAAAACTTCTTGGCGCTGGTAAGCGCGTGCCGGCGCCGGCAATCTGAAAGCAGGAAACCTGCTTCCTTTGTGTGCGTACCCTAAGATCAGTAGGCGAAAGCGCATACCTCCCGAGCTAAGCTGGCTGTGAGGTCGTAATTGATCAAATGATGCTGAACACAAAATGCAGTCCACCGCTGCGCTTTGGAGTCGTGTTTCTCCCCCCCTCGAGGTTTTCCCCACCAATTAAAGCAGAATTGCTGGGTAACTTTCGGCGTTGGGCATCGGGTCTCATTTCGCCATTAATTTATTCACATATTATCATTACCAGTCCACACCTGTGGAATAACGGTCAGCGCGTCTGGCTGCGAAACCAGGTGGCCCGGGTTCGAATCCCGGTAGGGGCAAGTTACCTGGTAGAGGTTTTTTCCGGGGTTTTCCCTCAACCCAATACGAGCAAATGCTGGGTAATTTTCGGTGTTGGACCCCGGACTCATTTCACCGGCATTATCACCTTAATATCATTCAGACGCTAAATAACCTGAGATGTTGATACAGCGTCGTAAAATAACCCAATAAAATAAGATTATCATTACCATAGCCTAGGTTAAGTTCATGGCACAGCGTGCTGTATTTGTTCAAGAGTGGGGTCGTCTGGCGACAAATATCATTCAGAACTGGTAAGTATAACTAATAAGTCTCAAGCTGAGGTACAAGCCTTCGGGACACTCCTCTGTAAAAAGAAAACTCGACTTTCATACATGTACATCTTGCCGAAAACATAAACATAATACTGAATGAGACACAGTTTCCATTATCATGCTATGTATTTATTATAATTGGGTATGAGTTTCCAGAATTGTCCCCATGAACACTGCAGCAAATTATTACTCAAGTACTTCATTTCTTACCTTATTATTAAAAAAATTTCTTTAATACAGATAATACTTCTCCGTTTTGTTGGTAAGGTTATTCGATTACAGCATTATGTCATCTAAACCACTTCCCTGCCAGTTTACGAGGGCGTTAAAAACACGCATCGCGAGAGAAGCTATGTGACACTGGACATTAAACCCAATACTTGAGCCATTAACTTTATGTTTCGAGTATAATAGCGCTATCATAATTTTGTCTTTATCCCGTTTGCTTCTTAATGAACTTTTCGATGCCGGATATTATGTCTCTATTGTATCATGTCATTGTAAATTAATACACTTGGAGCATTTTCATAGCACCACTACTGAAACATGTTTATTTGTTGTAATGTTATTGTCAACAATGTAGAACAAAACTACCGTCGAAAGTAACTGCAGTGCTATAATACGAGTATAAGCACCGAAGTACAGAGACGACCGGTTAGTTCCTGCTAAATTTATTTCATCTCTACATTACCTCTCATAACAATAATGGCCTTAATGGTTTTATACCATTTTCTCGCCAGAAAGCATGGAAAACGGTTGTCATGAAATGAATGTTGAGCGGTACTACATATAAACATCTGTTGAGAAATGTGTTTTTGAAATTATCTGATGTGGTGGACAAACGATTTTTCTTCCATTTTACAGGAACAGTTACCGAACAGTACTATATGTTCGTGAACTGGAGAAAAGTTCGGGGCAGAACAAGATATCAGATCATAGACAACATTAAGATTTTATATGAATCGTATGCGGAGACTAAGAGGAAGGCGGAAAACAGGGAAGACTAATGACGAAATTAAATTTTCTCATGAAATTTCGACCAGTGTATGGGACCTATGTCCTCCCACCATCATGATTAATTTGGGGAGCTACAGTGAGAAGAGAAAATCTGGTTTCGAAAGCCAGCTATAATGACTGGGAGGGGGATCATCGTCCTAATCACAGAACCCTCGTAGCTTACTGTCTGGATGTTCGTTTACTTCTGCTAAGGCACGCCAGCATTCTCTGGTAGGCACTGGCACTCCAAGGGCTATCGCGCAACGGATTTGTTTTTGTTTTTGTCAGGTGATATACTAAGTGACTGTACATAAATCCAACGGAACTGGGTTCCATTCTTGACACGGAAACTAATACTTATATGGACTGCATGTGTGCGCATTGCCTTGTGTTAGTTCTGTGTTGCCTAGAGTCTTAACGAGAGCATGTGTGTATATAGAGGCCATACTTGCGTATAAATAAATTTATGTAGTACTACGCGACCAAGGCGGGACCCGTCGTGGCAGAATGAGGAACTCCGTGCTCGTTGCGTATGTTTACTTCTGGAGTGTCGTCACATCCAATGCCTAGCGTTTCGATCTGGTCGCAATGGCGCATGTAGGAAGACGTGTGTTTCGAAGCCAAACGCGGAACATTATTTATAATGCCATAAAGTTTTCTGATGAAGAAAAGACAACGGGTTTATTCTTACTTCTATCGAAGACAACAGTGTGTGCTGCAGCTATTGTGAAGTTAATCAAGGAAAGAATTAGTAGGATTAGAAAGGAAGGTAAAGAATGTGAGGACAAGGGTGTAGAAATATCTACACCAAACAAAGTTAGACGACCTCCTGCAAATAAGATTCAATTAGACGACATGGACAAATGTATCATAAGAAGAGAAGTTCATAAATAAATATTATGGTCTCTACAAAGAGCTTTCAACATTAGGAAAGTTGCATAAATTTTGTAAGAGAGAGATTGGTTTTGAAGGGTGCAAGGAAACTTTACAAAAACTCGTACTATCCATGAGTTTGCATTCTAAGAATGTAAAGATAAAAGGAAATATCTAATAGAACGCTCTGATATAGTAGCTAAGCGCGCATCCTATTTGCGTTATATGAGAAATAACGAGAGAGGTGAAAAAAGGCCCGTTACTTACCTGGACGAAATATGGTTCCATACTCATTACACTGTCCACAAATGTTGGCAAGACGTAAATGTGTCAGTAGTTTATACAAATAGCATTGCAGGTCAACGACTTATAGTAGCCCATGCTGGTGGTAGTGATGGTTTTATACAGGGTGCTTTCCTCATATATGATGTCGGGAGTCCGGCCACTTTAAAATGCTAAGATACGAAACGTATATCAAATGCAATATTGTATAAAATACAGTACCTTCTTTAGTTTACGTTACTTTCGATTCATGTTCCCTC
This sequence comes from Periplaneta americana, assembly GCF_040183065.1. Lineage (NCBI taxonomy): Eukaryota > Metazoa > Arthropoda > Insecta > Blattodea > Blattidae > Periplaneta > Periplaneta americana. Next base: position 140,400,607 of record NC_091124.1, on the reverse strand, counting down.
CTTTACGAACACCGATGTTGTGTTTTCTAAATAGATTTCTGTGTGTAAGCATATGATAAAATAAAACTAAACAATAAAGTTAACTATATATACGAACATATAACAAACAAAGCGTGTTAATAATAATGAAACAAGAGCGCAGTTCAGCATGTGCTTCATTTTGCATCTGATGCGGACTTTACAGCACGGCCTGTGTTGTGAAGCGAATCGCAGCGCCACCAAACAAAACGGTTACCGCCTTGGTCGCGTAGTGTGTATGCTTATTGCATATGAATGTGTAGGTACATGATTGATCAATTAAACTGCGTGGACAACAAGGAAGAAGGACTTCCACTTTCTTATATCGACTTATTAACGAAAGGAGTGCAATAACACAGCTGTAAAACCTCGGTTTTTCTGAACCGTCGCGAGGTGCGAGGAGAGCAGGTATTTAAATAAGTTACGTACTGGAAAGATCGCAAAATTTAAATAGCCAATCACATTCCACAATCCAGTAACTACTTGGAATCTAAGCGATTTACCCCAAACATTCTCCCTTATTCCACAATGAAAACATCTAAAGACTAAAGCCTTTAAAAACATTATTGTTATTCAGTTGTGACTTGATATGGACGCAAAGCAGACCTGTACACAATGCATGCGTATCTATACAATTAATAGAAGCTGGCATTACTCACATAGAGAATGCTTAAAGAATAATATAACATCCACTGGCGTCCACACCTGTGGAGTAAAGGTGTAATTCCCATGAAGCGTCTGACGCACGCGGCTGACGTGCGTCTGACGTTCACGGCTGACGCATTAGTAGGCGATTCCTATGAAACGTCAGACGCGTGTTGTCTTTTGGTACACAGTATAGTGAGGGGATACTTGCACAATGAGTGAAAGCGATTTATTGTTATACTAGCCGTACCCGTGCGCTCCGCTGCACCTGTAAGAAATAAATATAAAGTAATTACATAATTAAAATAGGACGTTTGATCCAGGAAACATTCGTGTTTGATAGAAGGATAAATCGTTTAATATGTTACTTAATTTAAATTGTATTTAAATAATTAAAATGCGGTCATTTGGTCCAGAGAGCAATCATTTGGTGCAATGACAATTCCTTTAACATGTTTCTTAATTGTTATTACATGCAACCATAGTTTAATGAAGATAGACATATTATTTAGTTTTAATGTGTATACTTTATATTACTTGCTATATGTTTCAGAAGTTACTGTAATAACATTGTAGAATTAGGTCCATCTAGACAAACTACACTTTCCACTGGTGAAATAATAATTAAACAATTAATTAGCGTCCGATATTACTTCATACAAACACAGAAACATTCTCTTAGGCTATGTTTAATAGCTTTCGATTGTTGTTGTCCAAGGACCCTTATAGACGAAGTTATTTGTTTTTATTTCAGTACAGCGCCTTAGATGGCGTTGTTATTATAATTTTAAAACTCATTTATCTCATTAAATATCAGTCCTATCAAAATTTTATATGGAATAAAACTTATCGGAAATTATTTTTAAAGAAACGTTTGCTGTGTAATATTTTTCATGAAAATCAGTAATAAGCGAGATATTTCGATTTATTTAATTCAGGCCCCCTTATAACCCCCCTTTTAAATAAAATATTTTGAATGCCATATAGCCTAAAATCTAAGTTACAACGAACTTAATTTATATTCAAATTTTCATATAAATCGGTTCAGCCATTATCGCTTGAAAAGGTAACAAACATCCAGACAGACATACAAACAAAAATTTCAAAAAAGCGATTTTCGGTTTCAGGATGGTTAATTATACATGTTAACACCAATTATTTTTGGAAAATCGAAAATTACCAGAAAAATTTTGGCTACAGATTTATTATTAGTATAGATTTGAAGACCTAACATTCTAAATATGCGAAGTTCCAAATTTTCAAATTTCATTTTATTCAATCTAAGGAAGGAACATCCATATGAGAATATGATACTAAATTGTCTTTGTCGCAGCTCAACTGTGACTCATTCGTGCGCCAAAAGACGGTGTTGTAGGTATCTCAACATGCATTTCACAGTGTGGTTTTCATCAATATCTCATAAAGTTTTTTTTGCACTTAGCACATTTAGAACGTTAGGTCTTCATTTGCTATTGGAAAAAAATGAAGGGGAAGAAATTCTGCTCCAACAAATAAATGAGGGAAATGCTGAAGTATATCCCATATTTAGAACAAGACGTGAGGAAGGTTTTTTACGCCACTAATCAATCGGCACATGTTACAAGATGACAAGATATTTCGGGAGTTTTTCAGGCTAAACATTGCTTAGTTCAACTGTGTTCTCGATCTGATCAAAGACGATCTCAAGAAAGATTCTTCAAGTAGATATCTGTACCCTATAACTCTTGACGAAAAGTTAGCCATAACACTGAGGTATGTAAAGTAAAAATGCTTTATAATAGTATTTTAGTAATATATTTAATCAATTTTTTCTTGCAAAAACTGTAAAGTAAAAATATTTTATTAGTATAAATTGTAGTGCTTTAATCAATTTTTATTTTTTAACACTGAAAAACAATCACGGTGATTAAAAATTTTCCGGGTTTCAAATCGCGTGTAGTCATAAGAGTCACGGACGGTTGAATGATTGCTGATATTCAAAGTTGAAGGTGATGATCATGTCATCCAGCTGCTAGTGCTTGTTGAAGCTAAAGGTTCCGGAAGGCAAAATGAAAGGATTTGTGTAGCGACTTTCCAAATCAAAAACCATCTGCGGTGATCTCATTTTCATCTCATGAATCAAATTTGATCTCAGTTTTTTGACGGACATCGCAATACTTTAATCAGTGTCATCATCGCGATTCTGATTCAAACTGCCAATTATATTTTTTTTCTACCTATGCGCCTATCCTCCAGCAAGCCTATAATTTTTTCGTGGTTTCTTTGGCTTTTACTTGGTGGTCGAAGTGAATTCACCGTTCTGTCCATATTCTGTGTTGAAGTATCATTTGTGATTTGAGAAGTTGATGGTGCACCATCATCCTCCGTTGCAGTGTCTTCCATCATTAGTAATGTCTTCTTCTTTGATGCTTGTATTGGCACAGTGAATATTGGATAATATGCTTCTGTGAAATTAAAAATAACAATTTAATTGTTAATTAAGTTTACATACTACATTTCACAGTTTATCGCAGTTTAGACTTTATTATGAACTAGATCCTAATGAATCACCACCATCTAAAAATCTTATACCACTTGCTAGGGGTGATGGTTCTGCGAATATTGATGGGCTTTATGTGCGAGATTCATTTTCGAAATATTTCAATAGTCACGCAGGGACAGTACCCTGGTAAAATAATCGAATTACTAGAACTCACCATTTTTCTTACCTGAGCTCTCGACAAATTCTCCTATTTCTTTCCAAGCATTTTTTTTTTTTAACAATTTGGTCTTTGTAGATTGAGCTTGCTACATTAAAGACGCATGGAAACTTGGACACCATTTCGACCAGTTTTTCATCTCCAGAACGGTAAATAAAACTTTTGCATCAGACATTATACAGCAAGGCAAGTAGAGACTCTTTTCTCCTGGACGCGCTGCGGCTGCGTCTCTACTGCTCTCGAAGGGGTACAGCCGCGCGGCTCAACTTGCACTGCGGTCGACGCAAGCGGCTGACGCAGCATAGGAATCACTTCCCTAACATCCCATTGTGGCAGTGTAGTGCGTCACACGCAATCCGTCAGCCGCATCATAGGAATTGCACCTTAACGATTAGCGCGTCTGGCCGCGAAACCAGGTGGCCCGGGTTTAAATTTTGGTATAATAAATTGAGACATTCATCTGGATCAGGGTTATTTAATATATTAAACCAAGGCTCATTAGTTATATCTAATATTAAGTTATAATTAATAGTTTTAATAATATTATAATCATTATTCGATTCTTCATATTCTTTGTCATTAATAAGTGAGATAACTTGCACATGTAGTTCAGTAATTTGACTATGATAAACACAAGGTGTGAATTCTATTAATTTATTGTTGCTTTTAAAAATATATGATCGAGACAGCTCTTGGTTAACGGTCTAGTTATGGCATTTAAATACTTATAAAACCCAAATTCTTGTAATATGTTCAAATAATCATGAGAAATATCATCAAAATTTTGTTCTTCCAATATTTGAATATTAATATCACCAATTATTAAATGGTTAATAACATTTTTGTTATTGTGCAAAAAAATTCAAGATTATTTAAAAATTCCGTTTTGTTTAGACTAGCCCTAGGGGATCTATAAATAGTTGTTAGTGCAAATATATTACTATTAAATTTGAGACTTAAGTGCAAAAGATTTGCATATGGAATATCTAAATCAGAAAGTATAACATCAATGTCATCTTTAACATACTACAATGGTATCACATTTATTATGTTTATTTAATTTGGTAACCTTACGATAATTGGGTAGCCTAATTCAAATAGTATATCATTACTAAGCCATGCTTCAGTCAATATAATTAAATCAAATGTAGTAGGAAAAGATTCAAGAAAAATACAAAATTCCGAAAAGTTTTTAGAAATACTACGAATATTCATAATTGTAAAATTTTTAAATTAAGATATTTACTAGAAATGAAACTGTCAAAATTAAACATGTCATTAAACTGTATTGTTGTTTTATTTAAATTAATGTAATAATCAGTAATATAATTAATATTATTAGGAATAAATATTGTCGTATGTCGAAAATCACATACTCCTATTACTTTTGTAAATTATTTCCAACACTATTTTACTAGTTGTAGATATGAAATTTTGATAATAAAATATTAAATTAGCAAAGGTTTTGCCACCTATTTATTAAAATATTTTTTGAACAATCATGTTTTTTTGTTGTTGTATATTATTGTTGTTAGGCCTTGAAAGTTAGAATTCCCACACAGAAACTGTTCCTAGGGAAACCATTCTTCATAACATAAAACTATACTGAAATATACCCATTACAGTGCACTTATTGTTACTTAGTTACCATTACAGTGCAGTTTTGAGAAAGCTTTGGAATAATATTGCTCTAAATTTTCAATGCAAAATATATTGTATTTGCAATTTTAAAAATATGATCGTGCAAAAACTGTTTTACAATGCACGTTTGTGAAGTGCATTACAAAACTCTTCCTCGATTTTGTAAAAATGACTTCCCAACCTTCTATCGTAGGCTAATATAGGCTAGGTACTATTACAGCAGTATTTTATTAGGAAATATTGTATCTTTATAAATCATAATTTTCAAGTTACGATGCTATTTTACTGGGAGTGTCATATAGCTTTGCAAGGTACGAAGCACTTGAAATAATAATAGAAAAGACGAAAACAGAGCAGATAAACTCAACTACTTCGGGTGTTGTATCTCTCACATCATTTTTAAGGGTACTGAGAATAATCCTTTTAAATTCCAGACAGACAGAATAAAAACAATGCTGAAGGAAAATATAAGAGAAGCAATACTAGTTGTAAAAACTAGAACTCTTAACTTCCGAACCCAATTCCTTTATGGTGGTAGTTCCCTCAGTGTATCCACTATATCGTCGGCATGAAGTTTCTTGCCGAATAACCCTTTAAAAAATATGCACTTTACCTCCGAATATCACCCAATTTTATAAAATTAAATTTGTGTGTCTTAATTTAACAATTCATTATATAGAATTGACTAAACATATTACAACACATGGTGTAACTATTCAGAAACAAAATATTTTTTTCGTGGTAACTTCTTTTGTTTATAAGGAAAGTCCAGCGATGGGGAACAGCCTCTCTCATAGAGGTTAGCTTCTACCTCAACTGCTATTGTATGGAGGTAAAAGGTAAAAAAGGTATCCCCGTAACATGCCATGAAGGCACTTGGGGGGCATGGAGGTAGAGCCCCATGCTTTCCATGACCTCGGCACTAGAATGAGGTGGTGTGGTCGGCACCACGCTCTGACCGCCTTTTACCCCCGGGAAAGACCCGGTACTCAATTTTATAGGAGGCTGAGTGAACCTCGGGGCCGTTCTGAAAGTTTGGCAACGAGAAAAAATCCTGTCACCACCTGGGATCGAACCCCGGACCTTCCAGTCCGTAGTCAGCTGCTCTACCAACTGAGCTACCCGGCCACCATTGTATGGAGGTACTCATTCTAATTGCTCTGTTTACAATACGAGTTCCCCGTCCCTGCTATAGCCTATTCATTATCTCTTAATATATCTCTTGTTTTGTTTACCAGGTGTTGAGCGGAGGTGTTATTTTGGGGGAGGGCAAGCTTTCAGCTATTTAATCGAGGATAGGCAAATATCCTTTGTTGTCCATACTATTAAAATGGTTTACTAATTTCACGTATTAGAATTGACTCGTGTAACATTAATTTTCCACTTGGACGTCAACTACACTCCAAGCTAGTAAACAAACTGAAATTAAAATTAAAATATGATTTAATTTAATAAGACGTGAACTTCGTAATTTATGCAAACTGGCAAGCTAAATAATAATGGGTTAATGAAGTTGAGCTACATAGAACGATGGTCAAATAATGAGTAAATTGGATTGGAACTGTTCAAAAAGGAGCCTTGGTTACACTTGTTTATATTAGTATGGAGTGGACTGGGGCAGAAGGGCAGTATATAACATAGTTTTATTAATACATTTTATCGAAACTGTTAAACCATAAAAACTAGCTAAACTCTGATTACAGGTTCGAAAAGCTCGTGTTTACTTAGGTATTTCACTCATAGGCTATGTATATTATCGATGCCTAAGAAGTGATACCTCATATCTGTAAATTTGCAGGTGAATCAAACAGGCAGACTTTTGTTAAACACATTTACTCTCTTGAAACATAAAATGCACATTTATAAAAATGAAGGAATAATTTTTTATTGTATGTGTGTGGGTGAGAATATCAAATGGGATACGCCTCAAGCCTACGTGATAGGCAAATAAATGGATGGATGAGAGAGAGAGAGAGGGAGAGAGAGAGAGAGTTAAAGCTTAAAACTTATTGTTGGTAGGCCTATGTACTGCTTTTTTTTTCACCGCATTATATCCAAATACGTGGTACAGTATGTAGTTCTCCACTATAACGGACTTTTACGGTAATAATTTTATTCTTGTGTTAGATTCATTAGCATATTATATATTACATAACGTTAATCATATCTCGCCGTTTTATGGAGTTATGTTTCATATTTGGAATGTAGAATAAAAAAATCGAAGCTACTTTTCAGAAAGATTAAAAAAGCTGTATATTAATAATTGACGGTTTAATTAAAAAGATGATATGAAGAGAAGCGTACGTCAAAGGACCGATCTTCAACTCTCATTATATGAATAATTTGGCTAAAAATCTGTATTGATTTAGGAAACATTTCACAAGCAGTGTTGCATATCACATTTCATTAACTTGACAAGAACAAAAATTAAGCTTTTTTCATTTGTTTTACATCGTCTGTTGACATTTATATTACATGTTGACGCTGTGTCGTGTATTTGAGTTAGTCGCAACCATATGAAGAGCACAGGAAAAGAACGTACTTTGTCCACTTTATCAAATTTTTCAGGAGAGCAATTTCAAAGTTTGAAACCGAATTCCATGGATACTAACGGAGATATTAATGAACACTTAAGTGAGTATGAAAGAACAGGTTATCTGAATGAATTTGAATTTAAGTTTGCATTCTTATTTTTGAAAATTGTAGTTTTATTGACATTTACGTAAAGTAATGTCATAAGTTACAGGGAAAAAACGTGCTTCTTATGTACGGAGGAATTAATTTTAGATTAAATATTACAAGTAAAGCTGTTTTCTTCTGGAAACGTGTTTGTATGTCTGTTTGTGCGTATTGTGTGTATAGAAATTTTGAATTAACATTCAGAATTTCAAAATCACGGGATTGACAAACCTTTAAATGATAACATAACTTTAAACATTTTCTCTTTCCTTTTTTAACTTTTTCTGTAATGAAGTGGGGTGGGGCATAATAATAATAATAATAATAATAATAATAATAATAATAATAATAATCACTTTTGGCTCAAAATACACATGAACTAATAATAATAAAAATCACTTTTGTCCCAAAATGCACAAAGCCTAATAATAATAATAATAATAATAATAATAATAATAATAATAATAATAATAATAAAGATCACTTTTGTGCAATTTTGTCCCAAAATGCACGGGACATAATAATAATAATAATAATAATAATAATAATAATAATAATAATAATGCTCACTTTTGACTCAAAATGCACAGAGCCTAATAATAATAATAATAATAATAATAATAATAATAATAATCATATTAATAATAATAATAATAACAATGATCATTTTTGTTCCAAACTGCACAGGACCTAATAACAATAAAAATCACTTTTGACCCAAAATGCACAGCCCAGTCTAATGTGGAAGGTTTGTGTAAAACACTATCTTCGTGTCCACGAAATTCCTTCAAAATCTGGAGGTCCTAATACTTTTCCTTCGATATTACCAGAGAAGTTTCTTTGTTAGAAATAATGTTACCGATATTTAAATTATTAGCGGATATAAAATAATTATTCAAAATAATTTGTGTTTTGCCTCTGTAAGCAGGACATGGGTATTCTTCAGATTGCTGCTCTCGAAATCGCAGTGAAGCTCTCACCACCGATGAAATCCTAGTTCCATTACACATATCACGATGTTGAATGAGGTGAGGGTGTTCTTTTGTGATGATTACCCCTCTGATGGGCCTTGTAAGAAATGAATATTTCCTCAAATATTTCTTCTGCAGAAATGACTCCCAACTTCCCATCATATCAGTTCTTGATTGAACACCACAACATCAAAAGGCGTAGGTTTACTTCGAGCTTGTACCATGATCTGCACCCAACCCATTGAAAGTTCTGCTACTGCTTTTGTATTAGTTAGTCCTATATTTTATTACATTCCATAAACGAATGTTTCATTCTGTTCATAAGTTTCAATTCGTTCACAAGATAATTAAGATAGTTCAGAACAGTATAATTCTTGCTCTGGCCTGAACATGAATCACAAAAATTTTCAAGATATCCGCTTTGTTGTCCATTATTCCTGTCACAAAGTGATTTAAAAAGGATACGACTTCATTGGCTCCTTTTCTACCATTATCTTCAGTACAACTAAAAAAACACTGAAGTTTCATCTGAAATTTGATGAATATTGAAAGAGTAAACAGATAATTGCCTTCTGTAATACTAGTAGACATCATTGATACTAATGTACGGTAAGCATACATTTTTTCGTAGTCCATGAAAATTGCTTCTGTTTCTTCAAACTTCCGACTTCTTAAACGAGCATTCCTCTTTCTGGTATAAAATATTTCAACTTTGAGTTTATGGACCTTGTTGTTACTGGTGATCTTATTAATTTATTCCAAAACTTGTTTCTTCATCTAAATTATTTTCAGTCAGTCTTGCATTCAGCACTTCCATCTCAGCTGTGTACTTATCATATGCATGTATCACTCCTTGGATATCCAAATGCTATATTGAATTTGGTATTGAACATTATTCTGTATGTTTCATATGAAATTATTAAATTTTGGTATTTTTTCTTGAACATTTCATACATCTTTTTCACTGATAGTTCTTCTGGGAGATGCAATTTATTGGTCCTTCCATTGCTGTAATGACTGATCACTTTCGATAAACTGGAATTATTGTAATGAGCCCAGTCATATGTAATGATTGTTGATTCCAGTCTTCTAAATCATTAAATTGCCTTATAATACTTGATCTTTCTTCAGCACTTACTCGAAACACTTTAACTAACAGTTGCAGTCTTCTCCTACTTGATGTGATTGAACCCTTAATTTCTTCATGACTGCAGTCATTCTCCCTCGTACTTTCTTTTTCTTAACACTGTTAGAAGTCGAAGGTCTCTGAGTTCCATCCTCAGATGAAGTACTCAACATTCAATAATATAATAATATTAAAATTTAAGTGACAAATTTACAACACTTATACTTCTAAACTGAATTTCTCAAACTAAAAAGATTTATACTTGTACATAAAGTTTATGCAGCAAGAACGAATTTTCTCATTATAACAATAATGAAAAACAATGGAATATTATTTTTAGTCCAATTCCCTTCTTCCTGCTATAACATGCATGCCAATCCGTAAGGAAACTAAAAATTAAATCACAGAAACAGTGGACAGAGCACATTATTTCCCTGTAGTGAGAGGACTTAGCACGTTCTTTCCCTGTATGCCAAATCTAAAATCTCTTGTAGCACTTCGACTATTCACATTATCACATTGGTCGATTAATAACTTTAAACTACATGGAATCCTGCATCTCATAGCATGCATAACTCATTTTTGAAAAAAAGTGGACAAAGCACGTTCTTTTCCTGTGCTCTTCATATGTATTTTGACTGCGGTTCTGGTTTTGTTTTAGCGCCTTCATGGAATTCTGTTGGGTTCTTTCCTCCCTTAACACCCGAGCAATTAACACAATTCCAATTATCGAGGGGTTTCATGTCCCTGTCAATGCTTACGCCAGACACACTTTTATCTTTTCCTAACATAAGGAGAGACTATCACACGATGAGACATCAATTTAATAACGTGAAATCGGCACACGACCCTCCGTTATACATCATCACTGGCCATCCCATTGTAGACGAAAACCATGGATGCCTAACTGCAATTCGAATCTTTAAGTAGGCCTATGTCTTCCCACACGATACCCCAGTACTGGTGGACGTGAGGCCAGCAGTCGGCTGATCGGCTTTGGACCTTTATGGGCTGTCGCGTCCAGGATTATTATTATTATTATTATTATTATTATCATTATGATTATCATTATTATTATTATTATTATTATTATTATTATTATTATTATTAAGTAGCTACATCTTTCATCCATTGTCAAAATCATGCCTTAATCTTTGCTTACTCTAAGGTGGGCTTATATGTATATAGTATTTGTGAATATTCATATGAATAGGAAGTGTAACTGTTATATGTTATGTTTTATTTAACGACGCTCGCAACTGCAGAGTTTATATCAGCGTCGCCGGATGTGCCGGAATTTTGTCCCGCAGGAGTTCTTTTACATGCCAGTAAATCTACTGACATGAGCCTGTCGCATTTAAGCACACTTAAATGCCATCGACCTGGTCCGGCATCGAACCCGCAACCTTGGGCATAGAAGGCCAGCTGTAACTGTTATAATTTTCAAACGTGTAAAGACAGGTCAGAACGGCTACGGACTGGACGATCCGGGTGTAATTCCGGGTGGGATTTCTCTCGTTGACAAACTTTCAGAACCTTGTCTGGGTCCAGCTAGGCTAAAGCCAAATTGGTTAGTACTAAAGAGATTTGAAGTTTCGAAGTAATCATTAATTTGATACAAATTGGTATGTAACAACTTGAACATGATTTATTGTATTTTTTTTTAAATTGGGATTACTTTCGAAATTTTTAGTTGATCGGGAAATATATCTTGATTTAGACAAAGATTGGTCATATTATATTTGTAAGAGGAATGTGAATTCAATTTATAACTGCAAAAAAAATCATTTGACATTATAAACATATTTTGAATTTAATTTCTTCAAGCTTTTTATTATGTCCCATACCTTCTCAGTGGTGATCTCTCTGCACTTAAAAGTATAAGAGATTTTGTCATGTCTACTTAGTAGCTCGGAGTGTTGAATTTTGGATTTGATTATGTCTACTGAGTCAATTAAAAATTCATTAAACTCTTCCTGCGATATATTATGATTGTTTATTTGATTGTGAGTGTTACTGAACCTTTCTCTATTTATCAGATTCTGGCAGTTTTACACTTGTTATCGGAGTTTTCAATTGATGTAGTATTGTAATCCAGTTTTACTTGAGTTAAGTGGCTTCTGTATTGTTTTTTTAACTGTGGGCAGACTAGTCTCCTTTAAATTTCATGTAGTGTTAATAATTGGGTTTAACTGACATTCATGTCGATATTGAAGTCGATCTGTAGACAACAATTCTCCTCGTACACGGAGAAACTTTTGGATTTATAATCACCTAATTTGAAGTTTTCGTGACATTTCTCAATTTCAATCTCAAATTACTTTCTTCAGTATGTTAATGAGAGAAATAACTGCTATGTTTCTCTTTTTTTTTTTTTCGCCGTTTTCTATTTTCTGCCGTTTTCTTTCTCCAACGTATATACTGTACATAAAGAATTCAGATATGCACGGTTAAATTAGATACAGAAAATAATAATAATAATAATAATAATTATTATTATTATTATTATTATTATTATTATTATAGTAGTAATTATTATTTATTCCGAAGGGATATGCGTTTTGAGCAGTTACAGTACGTTGTCAGTTTTGTGACTGTCAAAGAACCAGTACTGATTCCAGCAACATTTCCTGGTTGATCCGGAGCTGCGCTTGGGCGTGGATTCGATTCCCGCTTGGTCTGATTACCCTGTTAAGTTTTTTCCTAGGTATCTCCCAAGCGTAAGTCGAATGTCGTATAATCTGTGGTAAATCCTTAGCCTCATCGCGAAAATACCATCTCGCTATTACTAATTCCGTCGACGCTACTAACACAGTAGCTGATACAGCGTCGTTAATAGACATTTCGCAGCATACGCTACGAGCGTACTAAGCTAGCCCCGGCTATCCACTGGTTACTTCTACAGAATTCAAATCATATCCTATCGCTAACACTGGTTTATGAATACGAAAAACGCTGATCATCCACCGAAAGCCCGCGCTAAAAATGTTTATGAATACGGCCCTAAATAATCAACAAAAAAGAACAGTACTGTGTTCAACGTACTTCAAACCTGGGTTTGGTCAGCATGGTTCAAACCAATCACTTCATCACTTAAGACTGAACGGACACGAGATAAAGGGTCACAGTCTTTCTCTCTAGAATGGGGATATATCTCAATTTTTCTGCATAAAAGCTAATCCGGACATTGGAATTTGTAGCTGGAAGTACTACTACTGAAGTCAGAGTGAAAGTAATTGTAATGTAATCCGTGGCGCGTTAGCCTATGAAGGGCCAAGGCCTACAAGTTGACCGATGGTCTCACGTCCACTTGCCTCAGCGGAGATGATCATCCAGCCAGTAAGGGAGGTAACGAGCGGTTAGAACGATGATTCCCTCAGCCTTAGATAAACTGGTTTTCGAAATTGGATTTTTTTGCTATTTAGTGGAGCTCCCCAAATCCATCACAAACTAGGTGTTCACCGGTCCTATACACCAGGGGTGGCGAAATGTAATCGTGCGCCGAGCCACTGTGTAACCTGCAACGTGCATAGCACCTATGGAGGGAGGCGGACACCCGAAGGGGAAGTGAAGCAACTGTCTGACTTATTAACGGATTTTCATTTTCCTTACGTCAAGCACTTAAATATAATTTTATACAATACAAGGCTACAAACTAATAACTACTGAAGCTTTCCTGGTGACGTGATAATTCGAAATTTTCTCGGGCTTCCAGCCAGGTCATAAGTTGGTGATCCACCGACGTTTCGAGGATGTTCATCTTCTCATCTTCAGGGTTAAATGATGTGGGTGTTTAGTACGTGTAACGAAGAAAGAAATGAACATTAAATGAACAATATCACAACCTAAAATTAACTGTCTTCAGAATGTCTCTGCGACAGAGTTTCAAAATCAGGAATTATGTCACTTACTGCCGGTCGTAGTTGATGACGAAGGTATTTGTCTGTCAGTCGTGATCTAAATTTGGTTTTACTATTTTAATTGTTGAAAATAATTTTTCACAAACGTAAGTTGTAGCGAACATGACTTCAACAGAGCAAGCGAAAGAACGAAGCTTCGGATATTTACTTTTTGGCAAAGATTTGATGAGTTCAACATTTGTCAACATGAGTCCTCCCATCCTACGTGGAACTTTCGTACATGGTTTCGAGAGAGACATATGCCACTCGCAGGTCAGAGACAAATACAAATGGAACGGAGTTTGACTCCAGTGAGTGAGAGGGTGGGGGTTGGCGGAGGTTTGAAGCAAGCGAATCACTGCGAGCCACAATGTCTCGCAAGTCACGTTCTCGCCACGGCTGCCATACACTGACCTAAATTTCATGAGAAAATGTCTTCCTCCTTGAGGACTCGAACCACAGCCCATTCCGTTACGCGAGTCCAGGCTAGTAAGTGATTATAATAGCAATAAAATAATAATTTAGAGTATAAGCATAAACAGTTCTTAAATTGAGCAGAAGTTATGAATATGAAGACTTTTTTTTTTTAATTCTGTTCTAAACTTTTCCTCTTAGCCATTTAACCCTTCAAAACTCTATTATAATTAGGCAGTGCATTGAAGATTATAGTACATGAACTGAAAACATCTTTTTTATAAGAGCTGAGAATAACGGAGAGTAAATTAATAGCTGATTTATGCTTTGTTTTATAAGTATTAATGTTCTGATGGTAGTAAAGCTATTTGATTTTTGACATTAAACGTCATAGTAGAAAGAAATACAAGATAAGATCAATATTTTTTAATTTTGGAAAATGTTTTTACGGGATTTTTGAAAGTATGCAAATATGCTCATTTAAGGATTGTTTATATTGCCAATACAGGACACAGATCTTAATGCACAACAGAGGGAACTCAATATAGGAGTAATATAATGTGTTTCAGTGTAATATTACCGTATATCCTTAGCTCTATTTAATTTTTCGATCTGATATGCGGACCATGGTATGATTGCTAAGACATGGAATGAATACGATGCCATATCTCCCCTCAAGAGACGGCCTCGGTAGCGCAGTTGGTATAGCGCTGGCCTTCTGTGTTCGAGGTTGCGGATTCGATCCCGGCCCAGGTCGATGCCATTTAAGTGTGCTTAAATGCGACAGGCTTATGTCAGTAGTTTTACTGGCACGTAAAAGAACTTCTGCGAGACAAAATTCCGGCACACCGGCGACGTGATATAACCTCGGCAGTTGCGAGCGTTGTTAAATAAACCATAATTTAAAATTTCTCCCCTCAAGACAATACTGGATATCGTATTGGCAACATAAAACCCCATGCCCAACTTTAGATTTGAATATACGTGCATGGCTTTCACCGAACATTAGAGCCGAGCATGTTGACCTTAATGTATCGGCTAATATTATTAATAATAATAATAATAATGGCCTGCTCCGGTCTCATTGTTCATCCAGAAACCTTCTAAGAAGCCGACTTTGACTCCGTTTCCCTGTCGGTTGGTTCTCCGAAATTAAATTAAATTTGGTAACCACCTGTACTGGTGGATGTTTTGAAGGGCAACTTTTACTTTAAACTTTGATAGTATTGATAGTAAGTTATATATATATAACTTATATATATTTTGTCTTCTCATTTGTATTTTTCTGTTTTTCCCATGAATTTAATCTCTTTTGCAGTGATATAGGACTCGTCTTTATTTCTAATGGTCCAGGTCTCATATCCTTACAGTAATGTCGCTATTGTCAAAGTGCTGTAATATGTGTATACTACTTGTAATTTTATGTTTCTGAATTTGGGGAGATTTTAAGAATTTATTAATTTTTCAATTATGATATGAGATTGAGCAATTCAAATAATTGAAGACATTTTTCTGTCCTATTACATTGTTGTTTATTATATAATTTTGCTTTTCACTGGATCTCTTTCCTTGAAGACCATTGTTTATATTTTGCTACTAGAATTCTTTAGGCCGTATTTGGCAGTAATCAATTGTAGTTTATGTACAGATTTTCATAATGTGTCTTCAGAATCTTTTTTTTTTTTTTTTACTTGATCGTCTGCAAAACGAATTGTCTGTATTTCTTTATTTCTTGAATTTTTTAAATTTTCTTTGTATCTTCTTCCTTATGCAAGTTGGAAGGAGACTAAATAGGGTTCTTTTGAAAGATTAATAAAGGAGGGAATAAACATAGAACTTTAATATCACTGTAGTCGTTATAGAAATATTTAGGCCTATACAAATAAACGTAAACTGTTGGCAACTTCGCAACATGTGCTCTCGTAGCAGTACATTTCCTCCTTACCTTTCTAGTCTTGCTTCCGACTTGCTTCTACCGTCACTGAATGCGCGGTTGCCACGTCTTCCTGTCACACTTTATTACAGATCTTCAATGGAATTACGCCGAATCCATCAACGTTACGCAACAAACGCGATATAAGGACACATTTGTTGGTATTGCTCTGCAAATTCCTCGAACATCAGCTCTCCAATGTCTCCTGTTTTCCTGGAATACGCATTCCAAAATTCAACTAAAAATGCTGTTTTTTTTTTTCAAAACCCATTCATAAAATCGGTATGGCATAGTTGCGCCCCGAAGAAATCAGGTAGCAGAATGGACATGGCATAGTTGCGCCCCGAAGAAATCAGGTAGCAGAATGGACATGGCATAGTTGCGCTCCGAAGAAATCAGGTAGCAGAATGGACATGGCATAGTTGCGCCCCGATGGGCATAGTACACACAAAAGTGATTGTCATAAAATAAATAAATTACTTAAAAATATTATAGTGGTAGCTGCATTGAAATCAGGTAGGCCTTGCATATGATCAATTTTGCTATTTAAAATAACACTTTTTTTATCGATCACACACAATAAATGAACTGCATTTTTTGTTCGTACACCGATATCTTAACTCTACGGTTCAGGGTTTCGAAAATTGAAACTTAGAACCATTGTGAATTATTAACTCTTTACCCTTTTCACTAAACTTAACATTCATTTGAAATGAACTTCACTATACGCCACGGACGCACAGTGGTTCCAAATACAAATCTAGCAGGACAAAATTAATAACTCTCCTCGTTTCGAACGGATTTTCATAAAATTTTGTATACAGGTTACAAATGGCATTTTGCATTTGCGTGTAAACTCTTATTACGATTGGATAAAATAAACCACCCTTTTACAGGGGTTGAATTTTAAAGAATTATAATAATTTTACAAAACTGATTTTCGCAGGGATTGGAACGAAATCACAAGTGCATTATATACTTTCTATTTGATTTTAATGTGTGAAAGATGTTAAAAATACACAACAGTCGTACATATTGAATCAAATATCATTTATTTTTTTAAATAAAATAGCCTATATATTAATACAATTTTAACAAAACCGCTAACTCTGGTTAAATAAACTGCATTTGAAATATTTACAGATATTTGAGAGAGTTGTAACTCTATTAATTTTCAAACATCATCATCATCATCATCATCACCATCGTGATCCTGGAGCAGTCTCAGTGGGTCTACATCTGAAGATACACTTTTTATAATCTTTTGGCGGTAGATACGAAGACTGCTTACCATCGGGCCAAAGGAAATTCCATCAAATCGATTGTCGTATCGGCTCAAAATTTGCGCGCGTGATAAGCTTATTCCCTGAAATTCTTGTAATCTTTATTTCGGACTTTTGGGGTTCCTCGGACATCATCCCAACAGAAGTACGGCTTTACCAACTGCGCACCATGGGTAAGTATTTTATGCACACTTTGCGGCATGTAATACCATTTATAATTCTGGATGTAGGCCTATAATTCTGCAGTGCCCAAACAGTATTTTTTCAAACTCTCCAATATTTGTACCCACTGGCGATTGTTTTAAGCAGTGGTCGGCAAAGATTACGTCATATAAAATGCAGCCCGCAGTACACAGCGAAGGGGAATGTAAGAGAGAAGGATATCCAGATTGCTTAACGTTGAATGAACAAGTATTGGCTAAGGGGATGGAAATCATGGCTTACCCCTCCGCCCTGCTTGTATATTAAGGGACTAATTAGCGAGTTACGAAATGACGACCACTGGTTTTAAAGATGGTTCCAAATCACCGAATCAAGCCTTCATCTACGCCAGTAGTTTCTGACGCCAAACCTGGATCTTCAAAGAACCTCTGCGCCCTAATCCCGTCATTAGTCGTACCAAATCCTGGTTTGGGAATGTCGACAAGAAGTCCCATTTCTTTACATAAGCGATCTTGTTTTCTTTTCTTTCATTCATATTCGTGACTCTTTCTGATTAAAAACTTAACACTTGCTTTACCATTTCTGCTGCATCAGGCCTGTATGGTGATCTCAAATCCATTTCTGCGACAAGAGCAATCTCATCAACCGAGTGTGTTTCCAGCAAAGGCTTCAGCTTCCTCTTCTGACTTTTCTCAGCACATTCATGAAACGGCTTTTGTGGACGATTTTTGTTTTTTCGTTGCTAGACACAGTGTATTTAAAAAAAGTCATTTTAACACTTAACCAATCCTTGTATTTCCTTAAGAAAATGTTTTAATACGTAGAGGCAATTAGTCCATTGCTCTTTAAGTTTCATTCAGAATTCAGCACTTTTTTCTGCACTAATTTACGATCATGTGCCTGAGAATCTCCTAAACCATATAATTAATACATACTCACACACACAGGCTAATCTTCTGAAAATATTATTTTCTTTTCAGGAAATGTCAATTAGTTCTCTTCTTGGAATTCCGTCCACCATCACTAAAATATAAATAAAAGGAGAAGGTGGTTGAAGTTTGTTATAAAACCTTTATAATTACATACCTAAATGACTAATGTAAATGCTGAACCTGCTTTGACAATGGCCTTTTGTGGCCTTTGCTTTTTCGGGCCTGCTACAGCAAAGAAAATTTAAAAAATGTTCATGGAATACTTCTCTGTGTATTAATGAGTATTATAACTAAATAACACAATGTTAAAGTTCGAAAATGCACTAAAAATGTAGGGAAATATCTCTAGTTTTATTCATCGAAACTCGAAGAGGATTGGCAATATATTGTATCTTCACACATCGATGTTCCGAAGGTAACTTGCCGGGCGATGCTAACGAGAATAGAATGTCTGTACTGAACACTTGACTTCTACCTGCTTCTGCGCAGACCACAATAATTTTTATGGAAAACTGAATACGAATCGTAGATACATGACTATTTAGGATTTTAGAACTGCAGTATTTATATTGTTTTGAAGCTCAAACTTTTATACCTTTTGTCCAGTCAGATTTGAGTTTGGAATCACTATGAGACGGTGTGAAAATCACTAATAGAATGTCAAGACTGCTAAGGCCCCATATTCCAACGGCTTACTCATTTGAATATGTCAGTTAATAAAGTACTGCCAACTTCATGGTGCTCATTTTTACGGTAGGTAGTCGATAATCACTGCATGAACAGTAGAAAAACAGTTAATAAAGTACTGCCAACTTCATGGTGTTCATTTTAACGGTAGACTATCGATAATCACTGCATAAACAGTAGAAAAACAGTTAATAAAGTACTGCCAACTTCATGGTATTCATTTTAATGGTAGGCTATCGATAATCACTGCATAAACAGTAGAAAAACAGTTAATAAAGTACCGGTACTGCAAACTTCATGGTGTTCATTTTAACGGTATCGATAATGAATATTAAATCGATAAGAAATCAATAAGGTTGGTTGATTACAAGGCTCGAGTTTCCGTAGTGTCTTTTTCTCTACCTATTTCATCGGGGCGCAACTATGACATGCCGCTTTTCTCTGCCTGATGGGACGGGGCGCAACTATGCCCACAAATCAGGGATACTTTTTTATCTGCTGAATCTTACCTGACCGTGGGGCGCAACTATGCCCTGCCCCATAAAATACCACAATGATAATTGTTAGGCTGTTTTGTTTAACTCACTGCCCTGAATCATCACTAAACATCTAGTCTCCTTCCACTCTGTATAATAATAATAATAATAATAATAATAATAATAATAATAATAATAACCATCATTATCCTGACAAGTATTAGACCGAGTGGCCTGTTACGGACTTGTTTTCTGTTCATCTCTTTTGAGATCTGCCAATGAATCTTTTTCCTCTCTGTCGATAACACTGTTCTACAAAAAAAAAAAAATAAAATAAAATAAAATTCATTTTTCTGGGTATAACATTCTTGATTAAAATGGAAATTTACCTCCTGAATTCAAATCTGTAATAGTTTCTCTGTGTCACGCATAGTTTTCAAGTTATATGCAATTTCATTTTTTAAATAATTTTCGTATCGACGCTATGTATTTATGTAGGAAAAATATGTAACTATTAATATTTTAATCACTTACAAAATTATTTACAAACATTTTATGCACTAAAAAACAAAAAATAAATACAAGCCATAATATAATATTATAAGGAAAAACTTATTTAAGGTTAGAAAATATGAAAAAAAAAAAAAAAAAAAAACACTTTTCCCTAGAATTTAAAAATCTTATCTTTTTCTTCTGTGTTCAAATTTGCAGTCTCTAATAATGTTCCAGCAGTAGTCAGCAAGCATCGCAGGCATCCATTTCCCTTCATACTGCTTTTCCATGGATATTATATCCTTATGGAACCTTTCACCATGTTCGTCGGAGACATCACTGCAGCTCTCAGGAAAATGATGTAGATGAGAATCTTGGAAATACACTTTTAAAGACATGTGACATCCTAGATCTCTATATGCATTTATTATTTGTGAACCAATTGTTCGAAGTCGTTAACTCTTTTTCTTCCCAGAAAATTTTGCGTTACATTCTTGAAACAAAACCACGCTCTTCTTTCTTTTGGTGCAAGGCATTGTTCAAAATCTAAATCCTTCTGAAGGTCTCTAATTTGGGGACCCACAAACAAGCCTCTTTTATTTTTGCTGCAGAAAAACGAGGAAACTTTTTGAAAAGTACATAAATCCTCTTTCAGATGTGTCCATGACCTTAACAAATTGTTTAATAAGGCCTAGCATGATATGAAGAGGGGGCAGCAGAACATCTTCACTGGCTACCAATTTCTCATTCAGTAGATTTTTTTCTCCAACTTCCCACTTAAGTTCAGGTCAAATCTCTCTTTTATAATGGAAATTCCTATCGCGACTATCCCACTCAAGAGAAAACATCCATATTTGGTGTAGCCTTGTGGCATACCTAATATCATGGCAACTATTTTCAAATCACCACATATTTTCCACTTATGCTCATTATATTTGATTAATCTGAGCATACTCGTATTTTTCAAAATATCGTATGACTCTTTAGTCATACTTACATAGGCAACTGGGACAGAAGGAATTATATTCCCATTGTGGAGAACTCCCTTTAGACTATATTTTGAGGCATCTATAAAAAGTCTCCACTCCTGTGGCTCGTATTTGAAGTTAAAATATTCATTAGGTCACAAACATCATTGCAGAATGTCATCATGAGTTGAATTGTGCATATGCAGAAACAATATTTCAAGTAAACAAACAATACTCACTTCCTCTAACAAGAATTTCAGGTTAAACTCAAGATTTCTCTCTCTCTCTCTCTCTCTCTCTCTCTCTCTCTCTCTCTCTCTCTCTCTGTTAGAATCTGTCTATTTTATTTCTATGATTTAGGAGGTTTCTGTAAAAGAGAAATATGTAAAGTTTTACATATTTTATATACCACAAGTGTCGGAATATTAGAGGAGATGGTCCAAATACGGGCTAGGGTCTAAAAACGAGCTAGTCTTGTATTGAGTCTGCAAAGTGCTACAGCCTCGCGGAAATAGCATAAACTACATCGGTTGCCTCTCCTAGCAGCTGGTATGTTGTACCGCGCCAGTAGCCATCTTGATGTCTGTGTGGTTCGTTGATCTTGTGTTTTGTGGATTTGAAACTTTTATAAGGTATGCAAGTTTTATTTTTTTTTTAAGTATAATGACTCTTAATTGTCACATATAAATTTAGTTTGTTGGATTATATGCGAATAGGGCTAATTTTTAATGTATAAACCACAGTTCCATTTATTACTGCTTAGCCGACAAATAACCTCAAACTTCACAGTCGAATGTGTCGAATATGGGCTACTTCTAAGGGTGCAAATACGGGCTAGTAGCCCATATTTAGACCAAGTGAAATAAACGGAAATATTTTGTTTCAGATGTCAAGATCTAAACCAAAATACATTCCGATCGGAAAAAGAAAACAATGGAAGGAAGACGACATGATTAAAGCTATTCAAGCTGTTAGGAGCAACAGCATGGGAACTCTAAAGGCTTCAAAAATTTGTTTCAGTTCCACGAACAACGTTGTAAACATTGTCCAAAAAGACCGATCTCAGTCCTGAAGAAGCCATTGTCACTAAATTAGGAAGAAAGCCGATTCTAGGATTTGAACTTCAAAAAATACTTGTGGAATACGTTTTGGAAATGGAAGAAAAATTTTATGGCTTAACTAGGAGTGACTTGCAACGCATGGTATATGCCATATGTATACGAAATGGATTGCCACATCCATTCACTTCATCTGCAGCAGGGAGAGCCTGGCGTGATCTATTTCTAGAGCGCCATAGTAACATTCTGTCCATTCGCAGACCTTGTGGAACCTCTTTTGCAAGAGCACTTGGGTTCAATAAAGAAAATGTGGACAAATTCTTCCAAATGTTACAAGCTGAGTACGACAAGTTCCATTATACTCCTGATCGAATCTACAATGTAGATGAGACAGGAGTAACAGTTGTACAGAATAAAGTTTTTTGACGTCATATCACGAAAGGGAAAGCGACGAATAGCTTCAATGACAGCAGCAGAAAGAGGTGGTTTGATTACTGTCATTTTCTCTATGAGTACAGACGGTAATTTTATACCCCCTATGATGAAATATCCTAGGAAAAACATGAATCATTCGCTCATGAAAGGATGCCCACCAGGAGCCATAGGAGTTGCACATACTTCCTAATGGATTCAAAATCATCTATTTACAGAGTGGTTTAGGCACTTTCTTGCACATGCAAGACCGTCTGAGAGTTCTCCCATATTGCTCATTTTAGATGGGCATTACAGCCATACCCGCAATGTAGATGCTATTGAAATGGCTAGAGACAATCATGTGACAATTGTGTCACTTCCGCCCCACTCAACACAAACTCCAACCTTTGGATAAGACATTCATGGGGCCATTTAAAATGAAGAAATTAGAATGTACACAAGAACAAATGGACATCCTGTCACTGTGTACGAAGCTGCAGAACTTCTGAAAAGGGCATATGTCAAAGTTCAAACTGGTCAAATAGCCATCAATGGTTTTCTAGCTACAGGAATCTACCCCCTGAATAAAAGTATCTTCACAGAAGCAGACTACATAGTTGCACAAGCAGAAGCTCCAAAAATGTGCAATACGGTGTCGTCTACTGCGCCTCTCTTGCCAACAAATACTGTTGTTGCTGCTAATACATGTGCTACGAGTATTTCTCCAGCAACTTCAGTTTCGGCTGCTGATCCTTCAACTTCGACTGCTGGTCCATCAACTTCGCCTGTTGGTCCGTTAAATTTGGTTGCTGGTCCATCAACTTCGACTGCTCGTCCATCAACTTTGGCTGCTGGTCCATCAACTCCGGCTGCTGGTCCATCAACTTTGGCTGCTGGTCCATCGACTTCGGCTGCTGGTCCATCAAGCTCGGCTGCTGGTCAATCAACTTCGCCTGCTGCTCCCACATCCAGTGTAAATAAAAGATATTCTATTTCATCGCATGACATCTCTCCGGTCCCTAATACAAAGAAGAAGGGAAATCGCCAAAGAAAAGCACAAGATACAAAAATGATTACATCATCACCCTACAAGGCTGAAATCTCTGAATTCCTAAGAAAGAAACAACAGACTGCAAAGAGATAAATTTCAAAGAGGAAATTAAATTATAAACCGCCCATGAAACGTTCAAGAAAGAAGAAAGAAAGCTCCAGCTCAGACTCTGAGCCTTCAGTTGAAATCAGCTCTGGAGAGAGTGACCTTTACATTCCTACTGTAAGACTTAACCCTGATGATGATGACTGCAGCTGTTTGTTTTGTGATGGACGATTTTCAGAAGATTCCAGGGGGGAACTATGGATCCAGTGTCTCGTTTGTTATAAATGGGCACATTGTGAATGTGCGGATTCAGAAACAGACGCTTATTTATGTGAGTTTTGCAAATAGACTAACCATATATTAGTGCAGAAGTGTGATTTGTACTTTACATAAGGTAATTTGTTTGAATTGTAACAAAATTTTGTATTCTCACACCTTTTTTCAAAATAAAAGAAAAATATTTCATGTAGCCCATATTTGGACCTTGTCAATAAAATTCACACTTTTTGCATCCTTTACATATGGCTCCTATTTTCTTAAATGTACTGCCGAAAATTCGATGAGAATGTTTACATATTGCACTAAATATGTCCCCTTGTTGATTATTAAAGAGTGACATTTGTAAGTACAAAATATTTCAGAATATGGGCCTAAATGTAAATGGTAGCCCATATTTGGACCATGTCCTGATGGTTGAAAATGAATATTTACACACATGATAAGGAATGTCTCCAAATAATGCCAGTTTAACTCAATTTTAAATCCTGTGACAACGACTTGCTTATTAACATAAAATTTTACTAGCAACAGGAATGCCACAATTTGAAAATGAAAACCAATGAAGAACAAAATTAACTGTAGGCAACTGTTGTAAGCAAAGTTCACCATCTTTATCACAAATTTAAAATGTAAGTTAAATGAGATGTATATTGTCGTATAACTAAAAAACTGTGCCTGATAGCGAATTTCTGTTTTCAGATTTGAATTTGCCATATCAAAATCCTTAGGAATCACATATTTTCATATAAGAAAAATTACCCTTGTAGAACAGTGTAATTTAAAATTGCCTTTTGAAATATGTTGTTGCTAATTCTGTTGACGTGATTTTCCAGTTTTCTTGATATCGCCAAATGTATTTTGTCAATGGTTCAGCCTTGAGTTTATCTGTGTTAATTATCCTCATTCCGCTTGTAGTCGAATAAAATTAAAATAATAATAATAATAATAATAATAATAATAATAATAATAATAATAGTAATAATAATAATAATAATAATAATAATAATAATGTATGATATTCGAATTATACCTAGATTACTGATGCATAATCCTTGAATGGTACCAGTGGCACATCATAGTGACAATAACGCAACTATTTAATTTATTGAATCATTGATTGCCTGTTGAAAAAACTTCGCTTGATTAGCGTGGAAAGTCGATGCTCTAGCCCAACCATGGGGAAAAATGGCTCCGAAGGGCCACTGCACTCAAAGCCTCCTTAACTCACTCCACCGTCCATCATTATATTGTGTTTAATGTGTTTTCAAGTTAAAAGTCAATAGAGCTTAGTTACTTTCTTTATTGGTTTTAAAAAGAAACAGTTTATTACGTTGATCGTTATATTTTTAATATATTGTACAGTTAAATGACAATGGAGCTTTGTTTTATCTTTATTGTGCTTAAAAAGAAACAATTTATTATGTCGATCACAAGGTAGTTCTAGAATTTTTTGTGCACATGATAAAGCAATGCTTATACAATTGAAGAATATATAATTTGCCTAATCACAGTAGGTGGCCGTCATAATTATTGTATGACACATGTACTTCATATAAACAAAAGACTGTAAAGATTTTGAAACAAGAAATAACAGCGGAGAAATTACTGATGCGCAAGGTGTGTCGAATCCACCACTGCACTTGACTTAGCAAAACAACTGCGTTACCCCTCACCTGCCAATCAAACGAATGTGGGGTGAGTAGGAAACGTTCCCTCCCTACTTTGCTGATAGTCCCCATAGCTGCTCTAGCCATTCTGACTACGTTGTTCGATGATGATGTTGATGATTATGAAGATTTACTTTAATTTGGGCCTAATTGTAATTCTGTCATGTCCACTCCTGTGGAGTAACGGTTAGCACGTCTAGCCGCGAAACCAGGTGGCCCGGGTTCGATTCCCGGTTGGGACAAGTTACCTGGTTGAGGTTTTTCCGGGGTTTTCCCTCAACCCAATATGAGCAAATGCTGGGTAACTTACGGTGTTGGACCCCGGACTCATTTCACCGGCATTATCACCTTCATCTCATTCAGACGCTAAATAACCAAAGCTGTTGATAAAGCGTCGTAAAATAACCTACTAAAAAAAATTCTGTCAACAGAGAGTTCGGAGTTTCGGCTTCATAATACAAGAAGAGTATATAAAACAGGGTCTTTCCGAATATGTAAACGAGTACTAATGTTTTTCTTACACTCTGATGATTCCCATGTCATTTCATCGACTCTTGGAATGAAAGACCTCTGTATTTTAGGCATTCGTTAAAGATATACCTTTCGTTCTTTTGTTGCGTAGCTACGTCGAACCCCTTTAAAATTATGTACCACTTCAAACGTTTTACTCATAATTACTCAGATTTTATAAGGTTACATCGTGTTTTTTTATCTCCACCGTTCCTCAAGAGGTTTTTTTTATCTCTCACAAGATTTTTATTAGATTGTTCGTCGTTTTCGCTTGAATAAATCGATTACAACTCTGTCCGTATTAACTGAGTTTGCTGCAATGCCGCATTCGAAGCTGTTATGCTATCCCGGCATGAACTGTATCTTGTATTGACCTGGATAAGTGGCTGTAGACTCGCCCGGCGTGCCCTTAAGGCTGTTAAAAGTGCCAGCCACACACGTAACTAAAGTGATTTCATATGTATCGATTCTTGAAAGGGAGCATTTATTTTTTTTACATTAATATATCCGTTACACTATCTGTGTTGGTTTTCATATAAATATAAATATGCATGCATCTCGTTTGCGTTGTAATTGGACAAAATAATTAATCCTTCGATTAATAAATCTGTAAAATTTTGCACTGTTATTACGAACATATGTAGGACTATGTAGTTAACAGCCATATATATATATACATACATACATACATACATACATACATACATGAGGGAGGAGGGATATGATTGTAGGGACTGGATTGATCTTCTTCGGGATAGGGACCGATGGTGGGCTTATGTGAGGGCGGCAATGAACCTCTGGGTTCCTTAAAAGTCATAAGTATATATATATATGTGTGTGTGTGTGTGTGTGTGTGCGTGCGTGCGTGCGTGCGTGTGTGGCTTTGCAGAGCGAATAGCTAGCTCATGTTGTATGTCACAAAAAAAACTATAATATCATGTTGATGAAAAGTTAAGTTTCTCTCAAATGTTTAAGAACCTCTTATTCGGTAGCTATTGCGAGTAGGATTGTGATTTTTGTTCATGTCGTTAGAAAAACTAATAAAGAATAATTTATTCCCCTAGCGTATTTCAATATTTTGGACGGTTTTTGTGTAAATTGAATTTAAAAAAACCCTCTAAATTCAAGCCATTCCACGCTGCGAGTTGGTTGCAACATTGCGCCAGGGAGAACAGCTAATATAGCGAGATGCACCGGGTTACAGACTTCGTTGAACTCTTACATTTGTATCACAAGAAGCGTGTGTTCGCGGCGATGTTGTCGGAATGCTATACCTCGAACATAATTTTCTCATTGCCGTGCATTTTTAATCACAAAACATAATATAGGTTTTTTATTAATTTCAGTGTACCCTATCGTCCATTTCAATCCGCAAGGTTATTTCACTTATATGGGTATATATATATATATATATATATATATATATATATATATATATATATATATATATATATATATAAAGAATGATGCTGAAACTGATCAGAAAGAGGAAAAGGAATTGGTTGTGTCATTTGCTGAGAAGAAACTGCCTACTGAAGGATGCACTGGAAGAAATTGTAAACGGGAGAAGAGTTCGGGGCAGAAGAAGATATCAGATGATAGACGACATTGACATGTGGCTCATATGCGAAGATTAAGAGGAAGGCAGAAAATAGGAAAGATTGGAGAATACTGGGTTTGCAGTGAAAGACCTACCCATGGGCAGAACACTTCTGCTTGGATTAATGAATGTATTTTATGCATACATACTGTACATGCATGCATGCATACATACATACATACATACATACAGAAGTGTTCTGCCCTGGGCAGGTCTTTCACTACAAACTCAGCATTCTCGAATCTTTCCTATTTTCTGCATTCCTCCTAGTCTTCGTATATTATCCACATATCTTGATGTCGTCTATCTTCTGATGTCTTCTTCTGCCCCGAGCTCTTCTCCCGTTCACCATTCCTTTCAGTGCATACTTCAGTAGGCAGTTTCTTCTCCGCCAATGACTCAACCAATTCCTTTTTCTCTTTCTGATCAGTTTCAGCATCATTCTTTCTTCACCCACTTTTTCCAACACAACTTCATTTCTTATTCTGTCTGTGCACTTCACACGCTCCATTCTTCTCCATATATACATTTCAAATGCTTCTATTCGTTTCTCTTTATTTCGTCGTAATGTTCATGTTTCTGCCCCATACAATGCCACACTCCACATAAAGCACTTCACTAGTCTCTTCCTTAGTTCCTTTTCCAGAGGTCCACAGAAGATGCTCCTTTTTTCTGTTAAAAGTTTCTTTGGCCATTGCTATCCTCCTATTGACTTCGAGGCTGCAGCCCATGTTACTGCTTATAGCACATACCAAGTATTTGAAGCTGTTCACTTACTCTAATGCCTCATTTAGAATTCGCAAGTTTACCTTCTTTATTTTTCTTGCGACAACCATGGTCTTCGTCTTGTTTGCATAATAAATCGTGCCATGTTTGCAGTTTTTCTTGGTAAGGTTAAATGCGATAGATTCCTGTTGCTTTCTCTGTCTTTCTCATCTTAAAAGATCCCAGGGGGCCCCAGCGTGGAGGTGAGGAGAGTGAATTTGACTAATAGGGGCCACCGGACTTCACCGCAAGGGCAGAGCAGGTAGAAGAGAAAGTGACGATACTTCCACTAGTCCAGCGGTTCGTCGCAGAGCGGCGCTCGCTCTGCTTTCTGTTCTCAGTTTCAGGAGCGCTATTCGAGTCAATGCAGATGTTTTTAAAATACCCACTAGATAAAAGTATATTATAGTTTATCACAATATTTTACTTTTTTAAAAAATGTAATATTACTATATTAACTACTCTTGAGTTATATCATTCACTCCTGAATCGTAAATACGAGTATAATCTAAGTCAATCTAAGTCATAAATTGACAATACTATTTGTCTAGATGATTTAAACAATTACTTCACATCCACCACTACCCACGCACCTGACGCCGCAACGAAACAATAGACTATTAATGAATTAATCTCTACACCCGCCCCAGCACGAGACAAGTTCTTCTTTTCCTACATAACACCTTCTGACGTAAAATCAGCACTAAAGCGCATCAAGTCAAAATCACAAGAAGTAGACAATATAAATATAGAAATTCTGAACAAAATTATGGACATAATTCTTCCGACACCAACCCATATATTCAATGCATCCATAATGACTTCACATTATCCAGACATATGGAAAAAAGCTATTGTTCGTCCCCTTCCTAAAATTAAGCTACCTGTAACGCCTAATGACTATAGACCAATTAGTATTCTTCCTGTTCTCTCAAAAGCTTTGGAACGAATTGTGCACAAACAATTGACAGATTATCTCAATACTCACAATATTCTTGACCCTTACCAATCAGGCTTCAGAACGGGACACAGCACATCGACTGCACTGCTTAAAGTGACTGAGGATATACGTGAAGCTTTAGACAAAGGACAGATCACAATACTAACACTTTTAGACTACTCCAAAGCCTTCGACACTGTAGACGTTGACTTACTAATTGCAAAATTAAGAGTACTGCATTTTTCTGATAATGCCTTAGCGTGGATAGACTCCTATCTTCGTGAACGCCAACAGTGCGTGTCTATTAATAATCGTTACTCCACTTGGCGTACCACGATGACTGGCGTACCACAAGACTCTGTCCTAGGACCTTTACTATTTTCTATTTATATTAATGATATTTCTTCTAATCTAACATCCTGCCGACACCATATTTATGCTGACGACATACAAATCTATCTGCATACTCGACCTAACTACATAAATGACGCCATAACTAAAGTTAATGATGACTTGAATTCTATATCCATATGGTCGAAAACGCACGGACTTAATTTAAATGCAAGTAAATCGCAGGCAATCTTAATAGAACATCAAAGATCGAAGTGTGACAAACACAATTTGCCACCGATAATTGTAAATAATACTACTATTCCATACAGTACGACTGTGAAGAACCTTGGTATTTATATGGATTGTCACCTGGAATGGAATGAACAAGTGAATCACACTTCCAAAAAAATATTTTCCATTATTCACTCATTAAAGCTACTGAATCACTTTCTTCCTGATAAATTAAAATTAATCCTTGTACAAACACTCGTGATGCCACACTTTGACTACTGCGATATTATATTAAGTAACCTCAATGCAAATTTGAGCAGCAGGCTATAACGTGTGCATAATGCGTGCGTCCGTTATATTTGTAATATTCGTAAGTATGATCATGTTTCCCCGTCTTTCCAAACTCTGTCTTGGCTAAGGCTAAGCGGTCGACGAGCCCTGCATTCTCTTGCTCTCTTATTTCAAATTCTGCGCACCGCTACCCCAATCTATTTGGCTTCTCGTTTTCAAAATTTATCCGCATATCATCAGCTAAGTACAAGATCTCATCATAACAATTTACTCATTATACCCTACTACAAGACATCTTTATATTCTTCATCCTATACAGTTTCAGTTGCTAGAAATTGGAACTCGCTTCCGAGTGATATAAGGGGTTGTTGGACAATAATTTCATTTAGGTCAAAATTGCATGAATTCTTACTTAACAGATGAATTGCTGATTAATATTTGTTACTTATAACGAAACTAACATCTGTCCATTCTTATTATTATTATCATTAATTTCTCTGAATAGATTTACAAAACCTCTAATGGCAATTACATTAATATTCTCATTATAGAAATATTCTTCCTGTAACATAGTCCTAGTAAGCTTATATTAAATTAATTTTCATCATTTTACTAGCTATCTCAAATATTAAATTAATTATAATTCATTGAATTAAATTAGCTCATAAATTAAGTTACTACTTTACCTTATAGATTTATCTAAATTTAAATAAATGTGTAGTGAAGAATATTGCTGGAGAACCTTTTAAGTGTAGTGTAAATATCTGTAATTTTAATTTATGTATTGTATTGATTAAGGCTGGTTGAGTGGAAGAGAAGGCCTTATGGCCTTAACTCTGCCAGTGAAAATAAAACATTATTATTATTATTATTATTATTATTATTATTATTATTATTATTATTATTATTATTATAATCAACAGTAAAGTGGAACATTCTGTCAGCTTCAGAGAGAAGAACGCAAAAAAAAGTACAGCTTCGCAAAACTGAACATTTTTGTGTTGTTGTAAGTACATTTTGACACAAAATTATAGTTTTCGATGTACAAGAAAGTATAATATAATATATCAAATGGTACATTATATACTTTTTTACTACTGCCAGAGCGGGTAGAAGACGTTACTTCCTCTAGTTCAGTGGATCGTAGCCGAGTGGCGCTAGCCCTATTTTCAGTGCCCAGTTTCAAGATCGCTATTCAAGTGAATGAAAAAGGTTTTTAAAAATAGCCCATTAGATAAGAATGTATTGTAAAGTACTTAGTTACAATATTTTACTTCTTTAAAAATGTAATATTACTATATTAACAAATTGTGAGTTATATAACACAATCCTGAATAGTAAATATAATAATTAACCGAAAAATGGAACATTGTGCCGGCTTCAGCCAGAAATACGCAAAAAAAAAAAATAGTACAGCATCGCAAAACTGAAAATTTTTATGGCATTATAAAGTACGCATTGACATGAAATTATAGTTTTTATACACAAGAAAGATTGTAATATAATAAAGGAGACACTTTATCTTCACCAATAGTTTTTATCTTTAGTCATTAGTTGCAGTTGTATCTGGTTTATACGTAATTCAGGGGAACAAAAAATATTACGTGCAACTTAGACTCATAAATTAAGCTTCGATATTATATCTATGCTAATGTAAGTTTTGATCTTTTGAAATAGCAAGGTTATTTTGTGTTTTGTAAAATTAAAACAATTTGGTAGCATTGTATTAAGTAGTTGTATGCTACTTATTGGAGAATATTAAATTAACGACTTTTCCATGAGGTCTATTACTTTCTCATATGCTCGATTAGAAATCTCTTATGATGTGGAAACGTAATAAACAACTGTAATAAAATTGTAAACCAGATTAAGTTCTAGCCTAGATGCAAAGTAGAACTATACTGTACTTTTGTTACGAAATAACTTTTACGTTACTTACGACTGAAGTGCTATTATTAAAAATAAAATAATTAATAATTAAACATGTATATTTAATGAAGTAGAAGCTAGGTACTTGGATTCAATTAGGAGTTCACAATTAGCACTTTAATACAGCTCATTTTTAACCGGCACATAGATTGAAAAATCTTCACATGTAGAAAGTCTATGGTAATCATCACAAGATAATCATTTTCTAATTCCAAAATATCGCTCTAGAGGATCCTAGTTAATTTTTTTCTGTCTGAATATATTTAAATGTGCTATCCCACAAGAATTAATATATTTCGCTAGTGCTCTGAATTGTCACTCTAAATAATTCAAGGGTTCTTTCTTAGGCAAACGTGTTCTTTATATTGTCAATTACGTGTCATATATTTTCTAAAATCGTGTAATGCTAGAATCCTTTGTACAGGGCAGACGAGGGAGTCTTTGAGTTCAACGTATCTGCATGGTCCTTCATTCACCTTTGAATTCTTTTGTATTTTCACTTTCCTCGAACCCATCACAGTTTATGACTCTAAAAATGTATCGATTTTGAAAAACTCACACTAAACAGCTGAAATGCTGGTCTGGAGTTCATTCACTGGAAGGAATTACGGTCAATGTAACTAGACATAATTTTCGGCATTCAGGTGTGGAGTAATGGTACATAAATGCATACAAGCTCATGATCAACTAAGGTGTTCTTCTGATTTTCGGGTGTCACATCCAATTATTTTTTACTCGGATATTTAACGATGCTGTATCAACTGCTGGATTATTTAGCGTCAATGGAATTGGTCTTAGCCAGATGGTACTTGGTAAGGATACATTGTTATGAGAAAGGATTGATGTCCTCTTCGTTGGATATTTTCTCTTCTTTTCTTTTTTTAAGATATCGAGGCAAGTTTGGGAAAATATGTGTTATAGCATACGGTCTTGCGTGGAAGTCCTACCTCTGTACTGGCAATAATAAATTTATCGGCTCTTACAATCAAAAGTCGCCCTCGGTAGCGCAGTTGATATAGCGCTGGCTTTCAATGCTCGAGGTTGCGGGTTCGATCCCGGCTGAGATCGATGGCATTTAAGTGTGTTTAAATGCGACAGGCTCATGTCAGTAGATTTAATGGCATGTAAAAAAAACTCCTGTGGGACAAAATTCCGACACACAGGCGAAGCTGATATAACCTCTGCAGTTGCGAGCATCGTTAAATAAATCATAATTTTAAAAAATCACAATCAAAACCGCAGAAAAATCGATATCACAGATATAAGAACGAGCATACATTTTTCTGTGTTCGTGGAATTACTCTACACCACTTCTGAAAAATAGTCTAGTCTATGGATGGATAAAAGAAAGTCTCTTCCTTACAGATTATAGAGTATCTATAATTGGATTTACATCAAGAACAAAACAATTAGGCTTATTACTACTCGCTCACATAAACGGCACAATAAAAATCACACGAACACCACAAGAAATATCTTCTTAATTCCATAGCAGAACGAGTTCTACATGCTCTGTCCACAGTATTAAGAGGAAAACTGCAATCTTAGAACGATCGCCACGCCAATGTTTCGCTCAGTTGCCGCGGCGACACTAGGGGGTTTAAAAGTCCCATTAGACCCTTGCCGAGTTACCACACTTTCTATTCTAAACGCTCTGGCAAGGGTTACATATCAGTTCTGTCAGGGTTTTGACCCGATCAAAGACCGGGAAATCTCACATTTTAAGGTACCAAGACCCACTATATCCTATTGCCTTGTGATATTGTTAGGTATCATCATTTTTGTTGAAATAAAGTGGGTGATTTCGGTGTTCAACCTGTCACTATTTCGGTATTTCATTAAACAAGTTGTCATTTCGGTGGGTAATTCGTGAAATACTCGTAAGTTGTTAATTAAGTGTAGGCCTGTTATGTTACGTTTAATATAAATCTTTTTGTTGTTTTCTTTACATGTGTCACATTTTAGCTCCACCAAAACATAAACAAAGTGTGGTTTCTACACTGATTTCACCAAATTCGTTGTGGTCCTCTGTTAGTCCCCACAAAACCTCTTTGCATCGAAATATAGCATCCTGTGCATAAAATATTCCAGCAAAGATTGAAGAATGCCCTATGTTTTATACAGGGACATCATTTTATTTTTACTAACATTTCCAATATTAACCTGGCTATACCTTTCGATCAACGATTAAGAACCGGAAACACCGTTTGATACCCCCTTCCACGACTGGAGTTCGATGATACTGGCGTAATATACAAACAAATCATTTTACTAGGTATAGGAGGGAAGAAACGTAGTTCATCCATTTACGTAAACTAGGAAATATCACGATTTTGAGTTTGATAATTTTCATTAGGTTTTTGTTTAATCAAAATACAGTACAGAACTAACAATGAGTGTTCTTACTCACGAACTGAGCTGTCCATGCTGTCTACAGCACATTAGCGTACACTAAAGAGAATGAAGTTAAAATTGAAAAATAATCATAATATGGATATTTAAACACAATTTTGAAAATGGTGCAGTTCATTTCGATACAGATTTCAGCTGTTCTAATGTGCATATTATCGCACTATAGACGATTGTATCTAATTCCAATTACCAGTTTCGTCCTTCGTACTAGTAACTCATGTTGAAATAATTCTGCACCTACTCTATAAAAGAGACCTTACGTACTGTAAATTCAATCTTCACTTCTCCCCGATCCGAAAAGATAAAATTACTCAGACATGCTATCTCTATTCGTCCAAGTGATTTTGTCGCAGGGTCGTAGAAAGGGGGGAAATCACGTGACAGTTAATCACTTAACGAGGCCAGGACTGTATATGCGGTCTTGGATCTGTGTGGAGGACGGTTGAACTTCATTAGTAGAAGGGGCGGGAGTGAAGTACATTAAAAAAACTCAGGTACAATAAAAATTGTAAAAATAAGTAAAAATAAAATGATGGCCCTGTACATTCTTCATTATTTCTGCTGTCGACTATAGGGGTCGATCTTTTTTCGATAGCTACAGTTTTTCAGCACCTTATAAGAGTCAATTTATCCAGGGATTGATTAAGGTACACATAATAAAATAATCAGTAGAAATTAATCGATATCTGCCTAATATAAAAAAAGAACAGGTAGTGATGTTCAGCTTCAAAAAAGTCATGGTATTCCTATGTGTGTGTTATGTATAATAACTGAGGAAAGATAGGATTGTGAGAAACGTTTTTCTAAAAGAAATCATTTAGCCTATAGACTATTATCTAAGATTACGCCTACTTTTGTTTGCAGATTTATATATGTTGTTACTACCGAGTAGGTAGAAAAAAAAGAACGGTCTCTTGCTCCCGAATTACAGTTGCGACTATTGAAAATACTTTTTACGCTTTAGTGAAACTCTACAAAAGTATAAGTAATAAGGGGGTAGATTCTTACAAGAAATCTCATAAACTCTTTATATTTCAGCCTGGGATAAAAATGGTTATAATCACCTCCAATGGTAGACAATTCCAACTTTGATGTCGTAAATACGAGAAATGCTCACCATCTTCTATAGCAGGGGTTCTTAATCTTGTTTGATCAAGATCCCAAAGCCAACTAGAAGATCAACTTGTGTGATCCAACGGAAGCGTATAAATTAATTGAGGGATAAACATCATGTTTTCGTTATTGTTCGTAAAAACATAATATTTCTTAAAGATTTATAATTTTCAATGGAGTACTTTAATTATCATTTTAATAACTACTGAAGCTTTCCTGGCGACGTGATAATTCGAAATTTTCTCGGGCTTCCAGCCAGGTCATAAGTTGGTGATCCACCGACGTTTCGAGGATGTTCATCTTCCTCATCTTCAGAGTTAAATGATATCTGAGGGAAATCGAAAAATCGAAAGAGAATTGGGAGGACAAATTTAAAAGGCACGCAAAACGCGTCCTTGCAAGGGGTTGGGGGTGAGCTCCAAGCCTGTTGGCCACTAGTCTCACTCCGGGTTACGCTGCTCCCCTGAAGGAGCACTAGAAAATTTTGAAGGGGAAGCCGAAATTGGACGTAACCTCTTAGGTACGACATACGCGAGGAGGGCTCCAAGGTGATGATTGATTGATGAGCCCGAAAAATCGAAAAATCGAAGGAGAATTGGGAGGAAAATTTAAAAGGTACGCAAAACGCGTCCTTGCAATGGGTTGGGGGCTGTACAGAACTAAATATGTGAGCTCCAAGCCTGTTGGCCACTAGTCTCACTCCGGGTTACGCTGCTCCCCTGAAGGGCTCCAAGGGGTACCTAGCTCCTTAATTTATAGTGCCAGAGGGAGTCAGCCGAGGAGCTGTGCGCCGATTGGCTGTTATTAGTGCGGACCGCGGCGAGAACGTTGCCGACGTGTCTTCTTGCTTTGTGCTTTCCGGCTGAATGACCTTGGGTCTCACGGTGGTCTCGGCGGACGAGTTCTCCGCTGATGACGGCCCGTCGTCCGGGCGGTGAGAAATTTAATAGCCGGTGACCATGCCGCGCTTAGTTGGAGACCCGAGTCCCGGTTCAGGTTACCGCGTTCCGCCGCTATGGCCAGAGTTTCTTTTACTCTTCTATCCCAATAGCCCGCACACTTTACCAGGACCTCGGTGTTATTGAAATTAGCCCTATGGCTTTTTTCAATGCAATGTTCAGCCAATCCGGATTTTTCGGGCTGCATTAATCTGATGCTTCTTTGATGTTCCGAAAGACGCGTCGCTATTGTGCGTCCAGTCTGTCCAATGTAAGCCGCATCACATTCACACGGGATGCGGTAGATCCCTGGTACTCTGAGGCCTAGATCGTCTTTTACTGATCTGACCTTGTTCCTGATTTTTGGCGGAGGTTTGTGGATTGTTTTTATTCCATGCTTGTGGAGCAGTCTGCTTATCTTTCCCGACAACTTCCCTGTGAATGGTAGACAGGCTGTGGCAACACTGAATTTCAACACCTGAAGCTCACCCTCCAGCAGAATGGATATTTGGCTAAAGACATCACGGCCTCTTTGAATAGAGCAAGACACAAGAAGCAGCAGCAGCCCATCACGGACTCATTAGAAGCGGAAAAACCAGCCACAGCCTGGGAGTTACGGCGACCCCATAGGTTATCTCTGTCCTTAGGCTCCGCTAGTCAATTCTACCCCTTCATGTATGACTGGCCCCTCGGTTAACGCTAATAGAAGAGGATGCAAGGC
Organism: Periplaneta americana; assembly: GCF_040183065.1. Classification (NCBI taxonomy): domain Eukaryota; kingdom Metazoa; phylum Arthropoda; class Insecta; order Blattodea; family Blattidae; genus Periplaneta; species Periplaneta americana. The sequence continues at coordinate 140,363,285 of NC_091124.1, read as the reverse complement.
GAATTTCCGGCGCCTTTTAAGCGGAACAAGTTGGGCTAAAGGAGAAAGTCCCTGCAGAAAACGTGGATCCTGCAAGATAACAGAAGTTGGGCATGAAGTCGACAATTCTGTAGGCCTACTATACGGAATCACTACTGGAGCATTGCAATAGGGACGGATCTTTTTGCAGAAGACTTCGACAAAATTTATCTCGCTGTGATGAATGAGGATGTAAAGCTAAGACGTAGAATAGGGATGATTGGAGCCGCATAGTAGAGGAAGAAAAGAGTAATTAATTTTTATATTTTATAGCGTATTTCAGGCGGTAGGTGTATTTTTCCTCTAATCCAGAGCCGCGCTTCGGCTTGGGTTCGCTACCTGGTTGTGTTTTTTCCGAAGTTCCTCTCAACTGTACGATGAATCCTCAGCCTCGTCTCGCCTCTGTGAAATGGATGAATTCACAGTATGACAATCCTAAATTATTTTCAAGGCAATATGTACCAGTCACACAATAATATGGCTTCCATCGAAAGAGTAATAAGATAATGAAAGAACCTCCCCCCCCACCGATTTTCCCACGGTCGTAAAAATTTAAATCTTTAGTTCATCATTTTCATCTATTGTCCAAATTTCACGAGAGGATCCCTGCGAGGGGAGTAGACTATGATCCTTGAGGGGTAAGAGAGGGTAAGCTAGTAACTCAGCGTCTTTGAAGGAACAGGTGGATGGGGTGGTGTCATTGGTGGGCTGGGATAAACAAGGCTCAGTCAGTGTCCGGTTGGTACAAACAAGGCCCAATCATTGACCTGTCGGTTCCGTGTCGGGGGTCATTATAAAAGAGGGAGGAAAAAGTTGCATTCCTTGTTTGGATCTTCTACTGAAATGCGAATATTATGATCTTATCATTGGAAGTAATGAATTCGCCTGAGAGATGCCTTCATTTCAGGAGTAGGCAAGTTAATTGAACTCTGATAAACTAGCAGATTTTATTTCGTCATACCTGGAGACATTGACAACCAACCAGCTTTTCAATAAGTTAATTGACTTTACTCTCTATTAGCCTTTTGTATATCCTCTTACAGATGAAATAGTTCAATAGTTAATTGCAAATTCTTGCTATTAACCAACAGTCCAATGGTCATTGTGAAGTCTCTGTCTCGCCTCTCCCAGATTCCTTCCGAAGTGTTAAACGTTTCTGTGTTATGAATTGTAGAAAATGTGTAATTTCGTAGACCCTATTATGGATGCTTGCTTGACTGCCTTGAAGTCACTCAGAAACGACTTCCCATTGTGCGATTCGTTCAGAATCGATTATTTTTGTATGCTGTTCTCCCAGTACAATAAATGAAGAGGCTTAACTCCACACTTGTATAGGAAAGTCTCTTTTTTTCTGTGACATATCCTCGTCCCATGTGTGTTATTGAATCAGACGAATGAATGGTCTGTAATACGAAATTATAAATAAAAATTGCAAGACTTGGAAGATTCCGAGCGATTTTGTTCAATCGCTGCACCCGTATTTTCAATCGAGTTAAGCGTGTTGTGCAGAAAGAAGTACATACAGTACGAAAGTGGTCAGTCGTTAATTATTGTCGATCGTGTTAACTTTTAAAGTATTTTTTGTTGCTAATGTCATTATTAGACCCACGATGTATATGCACAAAAATGTCTGATATATGCAAGATCAAACTAGAAATGTGCAAATATATATATGTAAAATCAATTTTTTGTTGTTTAGTCAACTGTCCGAAGACAGGTCTGAACCTCACAAGTGATGCCAAGAAGGCACCATTTATGAGGCAACTATTCCAGGAGACAATGGGGTAGGGTGACCAGTTCCTTTCTCTCTCCATTGCATACATCGCCGACTAGCTACATATTACACTAGTCAGACTTAAGATGCATACAAACAATTGTTCTTCCTCTGACACATATTATCAAGTGAGATGTACTGCTTGATAATAGATGTACATATTAGCCAGAACCTCAACCAGAGGGTAAAAATCAATTTAACATAATATCAACTATCGGTAACAATAATTGTTACCGATACCTGATATTATGTTAATCTGGAACTTTTGACAATTATTGTCAAAAGTTCCAGATACAACACTGTGCGCATGTGCAGTGCTTGTAGTTAGATAATATGGGAACACATGTTTAAACCTTCTTGCCTACATACAAGGCGATTCTCGACTAAGAGTTGGCCCATATTTTGTTTCTAGTACTATACATTTGAAATGAATTGTTAGAGAAAAAAAAGACCGTCTCCAAGAAGATAAATTTTAACATATTCAATTTTATTAATTTCACATTTGTGCAAGTTTCTTTCTCGTTTCCAATTGACATTATAACCTTTCAATTCTTAACTATCAAAATACAAATTATAATATTTAAATAAATAGATACATGTTTTTCACAAAAATCGCAGAACATGGTCGTTCCATCTGTCCTCAAGCCTTCTTTATTTGTTACCCATTGCTTCGGGGCTCTGGAACGGTAATGTTGTAGGTGGCATCGCGAATTCACACAAACCACACAGAATTGTTCTTGGACTGATACTGTTGAGCTCTCTCTCTCAAGTGTCCAAGTAAGAATATTTATATCTTAACCGAGAACAAACATCTAGCGCGTATTGAGAAAAACGGCATCATAGTTGATTGTTGTTCGCAGAATGAATATACTTCATATGAGGCTACAATAGATCTTTGTTTGTGTTGAGAAAATATTATATTAAAAAAAACTGAAAAAAAAAATTGAAGTTTGCATATATGGCGATTTGTGCAACAAAATCCTGAAAATATGCTACAATATATGGGTATTATGCAAAATAGACTATTATATGCAGAAACACCCAAAATATGCAATATTAACTCTGCATATTCGTAATCACAGATGTTCCAAACATATATAAAACTGTTTTTGCATGGCTTCAAAGAGCCTGTAATTATATGCATTTGCATATGAATCATGGCCCTATTCATTATCATTAAGATAGTTATCGTTGCTTTTCTTTATTCACCCTACTTTTGTAATGTACTGTAGTTGATGAACCATTACCTGGGGAACTTCTTAAGTAAAAACATAAGTTGGAATAAATAAGTTGTTCTTCCTTATCTGAATTGATGGTAGTATCGGTGGTAGTTAATTTAAATTGTGGAAAACATATTGTAAAAGACGGGAGAAACTTTGTTTCCAAGTTGTCGTCGAATATCGTTATGCAATTATTTGTGTATGTTTTCAATGTTATTAAATGGTTACAATATATTCGCTGATGTATTCGAAACTCTTGGTTCGCGTCGTCATGATCTCTCTATCTGTAGATGACTTCACAGCGGACTACGTAACAATCTCCTTGAATATAACAACTCTCAAAGTCACAAAATCTAGCTAAAATCTTAATATGAATTTGAAAAGCTCATGTTTATTTGCGTGTTTAACTCGTAATACATACAGATGCAATCCTTGTACAGAGCGTTCGCTTACATAATGTAGGTCAACCGAGCGGCGCGCGACCGGCACGATGGCCATACAACATGCGGCAAACCATCTGCCGCACGTTCGGCAGTTTTATTATTACTGAACACTGCTCGATTAAAACAGGTGATTGAAAATGGTGTCCTTCTGCTCCAACACATCTCTGACATTTCTTTAAGGAAATTGGAGTTAACACGCGCAAGTTATTCTTTCGTGATTCTCCCAATTTCAGTTCTTGTAATGTCTTCCAGTTCCTGAATTGAATGTGGATTATCCCTAGGTTTCAATTCATGCACTACTGTCACTCTAAGGGGCTTAAGTTTAAGAACTTTAGTGGTTGCATATGCTGTGGTTTAGTTTCTTGCGCGGGACTGCGCGACGGAGAGATTTTTGTGGGGTGTGTTCCGCTCTCTTTCCCTTATTTCATCCAGTTTTTCCTCAATAAGTACATGCTGTGATCTTCTGCTGCTTTTATTCAAATGGTCTTTTTACCTTCCCGCAATGACTCTTTTTCAGATAAGTCTGTACCATGAAAATTCTTTGCCTTGCCTGTAACGTAAATTTCTATGGTGCCATGTGATCAAGCTAATTTAAACACTTCGCTAACACACTCAGAAAAATAACATACAATCTAATGTCAACACAACCACTCCTAAATCTAAACACTTCACTAGCAAAATCAGAAGAATAACACGCAATCTAATGTCAACACAACCACTCCAAAATCGAAATAAGTCACTAACACAATCAAAAGGGTAACACGCCATCTTACGTCAACACAATCACTTCTACACTGAACTGAACTGCGAGCTTGCGGGAAATGGTTTGCCGCATGTTGGACGGCCTTCGTGCCGGTCGTATTCCGCTCGGCTGATCTACTTTATGTAAGCGAACGCTCTGTACTTTGAAAGTTGCAAGCGATTGAAGATAGGGAGTTGTGAAAAAATTGTCGTATGTTTTCAGTAATAATTGTGTAATATATATTTATCTTTTACAAGTACTAAATCATTGGCATTTAACGATGTTACATGCCAAGTGACTTACATTTCATGCCTACCGCAGATTCACAGATAAACGTTATTTAGCTTTAAAACAAAATTAGTAAAATACAAATATTAAGTACATGGCAATTACAAATTATTCATCAAGTTTTAAGTGACTGCAGAAGGTGCTTGATAGGCTACAAGAACTCGACTTCCAGGAGGCATTCCAAAAATGGCAGACACGTTGGGATCAGTGTAGGGGATGGCAGCCAAATTTAAATCTGGTAATTTTATTTCCATTTATGGGACAGGTCTCGGAATTTAATGATCACATCTCGTATATACTATCGATATCCTTCCTTCCGTCCTCTACAGGTCTACCGCACACATTTTTCTCCTACATAACAGCGCGAAATATGAACTGAATGACAAGTAAAATTAGTTAGAATGAAGAACAAAGTCTGTCAGTTGAGTGTCAGTTTAAATGGCGGCAGCTTCACACACGCGCTGGTTCCTTTGAAATTGTTCTAATGCCAAAATAAGCACAGATTTAGAAAACTGAAACATTATTTTATCTTTTAGAGTTAGAAACAAAATTTATATATTTAATGCTTTTTTTTTCAGCGATCTATAGTCTTAAAATAGATTTGAGGGAGGTGGGATATGATGATAGGGACTGGATTAATCTTGCTTAGGACAGGAACCGATGGCGGGCTTATGTGAGGGCGGCAGTGTACCTCCGCGTTCCTTAAAAGCCATTTGTAAGTAAGTACATACAAACTTCAGCTGCATGAATAGACCAGTGAACTCTATACTAAAATGGAGAAACCACCGCAATGCCCCTCCCTGTCTGAAAGCGTGACTGTAGACGCCATGTTGGTGAGAGTATTGCTCTCGCTTTGTAACTAAAATGTTTCAATAGGTCGTTCTAACAAGCGGTTCATGGATCAGTTCATGTACGTTTCCTGTACCATCTTATGCGCATGCGCTAATTGAGCATCTGCTATGGGATTGAAACTGGAATGGACGCTGTTGAAACGCTTTTGCGGATAGTTATGCCATAAATCCAGATATGCTATAACTGTGATCATCTTTGCTAAGAACAGGATGCTTAGTAGTATTTATTTATTTATTTAACCTGGTAGAGATAAGGCCATCAGGCCTTCTCTGCCCCTCTACCAGGGGATTACAACTATATTATGAAGAATAAAATTACAATTGATATTAAATTTACAATTACAATTACAGTAACAATCAAAGTACGAAAAGATTACCTCACTAATTAATGCTAGATGCTTAATTCACTAGTCAACAAATTTTAACTTTGAAAATTGTGCCGAAATGAAACATTGTTACTATCCACATATTTGCCATGCTGAATCCAAAAATGGATCCCATTTTTCAGCAGCACCGTCAGATTTTCAGTTATTACCCTCATTACACTTCTGAAAAGTTCGATACTAACTAAGCAGTTCCACATTTTTAATATCTAATGCAGAATGCATAAACATAGTCTTTCACTATTATAGTGGTGTTAGTACTAAAAATAAAGTATTCTTCATGTTATAATGATGTAAATAGCTATTTACACTTACGTAGTGGAAGGAGGCGTCGCTTTAAAACACCTTTTTGCGTGTGTTTTAGTATTCTCTCTTTGAATGAACCAGCAGTAATCACTTATCATAGATGGATCCCACCTCCCTTTATAACGCTGTTCCATCTGTAAAATGTCTTGGTGAAAGCGTTCCCCTTGTTCGTCACTCACTGCATCCATGTTTTTAGGAAAAAGTCTAAATGAGAATGCAGGAAGTGAATTTTGACAGACATCCTGTATCCAAAAATTCTTATAATTTTGAAAGAGATTCTGAACTAGTCATTATTTTCTTCCTTCCAGTTGCCAAGGAACCCATTCACAACACTTTTAAATGATTTCCATGCTACACGTTTGTTTGGAGTTAATTTTTCTAAAAAAAAATTAATCACGCATTATTTTTTTAACCTCAGGTCCAATGACTATTCCTTCTTTTAATTTTGCAGCACTCAAGCCAGGGAATATTCTTCGTAGATATTTGAAACCTTCGCCTGTTGCGTCCATACCTTTCATAAAGTTCTTCATGAGCCCTAATTTAATGTGTAAAGGATGGAGATATATTTTTTGTGGGTCAACTAAAGGTTTTAATTTTACATTATGTTTCCCAGGAGTGAAATCTTCTCTTCTTGGCCATTCCTTGATTATATAGTGATGTTGAGTATCTCGGTTGTCCCAAAGGGACAGAAAAAAGCATATTTAGTGCATCCACTCTGCATTTAATGTAGAAGACTTAAGATCCCGCAAATATGCCAACAATGTTTTTCATATTTTAATGACTTCAAGAATACGACGCATGTTTTCGTATGTTTCTTTCATTACTGCACTGTAATGCTACAGATATATAGGAAAGTTTATTACGATTGTGTAACAAAACGGCTTTCAGGCCAATTTTAGAAACATGTATAAAATAAGCGCCACTCTTCAGCATTGTGTAATACCTAGTTTTAATCAGCCCACTTACATCGCTGCATGTACAAACTCCAGAATCTGTATCTATGAAAAATGGCAATAGATTCTTATTTATGTTTCTAAATACTGAAACATTAGTATCTTTATCCAGCTCCTTCCATTCTTCATGAGCCCTAATTTAATGTGTAAAGGATGGAGATATATTTTTTGTGGGTCAACTAAAGGTTTTAATTTTACATTATGTTTCCCAGGAGTGAAATCTTCTCTTCTTGGCCATTTCTTGATTATATAGTGATGTTGAGTATCTCGGTTATCCCAAAGGGACAGAAAAAAGCATATTTAGTGCATCCACTCTGCATTTAATGTAGAAGACTTAAGATCCCGCAAATATGCCAACAATGTTTTTCATATTTTAATGACTTCAAGAATACGACGCATGTTTTCGTATGTTTCTTTCATTACTGCACTGTAATGCTATGAAAAATGGCAATAGATCCTTATTTATGTTTCTAAATACTGAAACATTAGTATCTTTATCCAGCACCTTCCATTCCTGAAGACGAGATTCTAGAAACTCAGTTAGCTGTTTAATTAAGTACAAATCATGTACCAGATCATTGAGTTCCACTTGTGTTATTAAATGTGGCTTTTCTTCTCTCTCTTCTTCTGGGATGTAGACGTCATCCCATGATGTAGAGGGCTGCACATCATCAGATGACGTTATGTCAGATTCCGATTCTTCTTGCCATGTAGAAGGTGGAATGGGAACAGTAAATTTTCTCTACGAGGTATTGGTCTTATAGAGATTACGGGAGGTTAGGAAACTGAATGAGTCTCTTATTTTTTTTAAGAAAATCCAGTAAAATTGGTTAAGCAGAAATAACAGTCATCTTCGTGGTTCTTTTGTTCACGCCATACCATTGGTTCGGAAAGTTTTTACGACTACGTCTTTGCTTCTTCATTTCATTTCACAAAGAACAGCTCGCACTACTAACAAAACCTCTACGCCCGAACTAAACAACATACAGACTGATTGTCTCTGTTTTCATTACCAGGCACCCTGTAAGTCCATGTTTTCAAGTATCAGCAAACCATGATTCAGATGTGTCGAGAGAAGAGTGACTTGATACATGTATACTATGTATTGAAAAATGTGTGTAAATTCTATAGTTATAAAGCTAAATTATTTAAATTTATTTCATATGTGCCTTGTTAAATGGGAATACGTATCCATACATCGAAATTAAACGTAGGCAACTGTGGCTTCCACCAATTTTCTCAAGCGGCCGGTAATGGAATCCACAGTCTTCTTGGAGGAAGTTGCGTGGGTCATTGGTGATAATGCCCCGAATCCGTGCTTCCAATTCTTTACTGCCTCTGGACGGATTGTGCTATTCCTTTCTTTCTCCGTATGGCACCATCTCTGAACGAAAACAACGGAATTCCACACTTCATAGCGTGCAGTTCGTTCGCGAGCAAACAGGTGATCGACCATCTTTGCTATTGTTGCACGAATCGCCCCTCACGACCACCATCTATACTAAGGACGCGCAAAAGTTCAAACTCTATTTAATGATTTACATGTACACACAATTTTCATTATGGTTGCATCAATATTAAAAATTCCACAGCCAATTAATAATACCTAGTTACTTCCCGCCAGCACTGTAAGTATTTATGGCTATTCATAAAATACAACATTGTTGCAGTGCTCGGAAACCTGACGTGATGGAAAAAATCTGATTACTTATTCGTAATCAGCGCATCAGACTTGGTAATAATCAGCATTCTGTTTGTCGGCACAAAAAAGCTGTTGACTAGTGTTATTATCGTTTCGCAGCTAATTCTAATTGCAGAATATAGAATTTCGATCATTTTCTATAAAAAGATGACAAAAAAATATGGAAGGCAAGAATTCCGTTAATTCAGTGTCGTGTATTGGGGGATTCTCAACTAAAAATAGTTCTTTTTTAACCATTAATTTATGTACGTTATTTATTATACTTTTATTAAAAGCTGCATGTTGAAATTGTAATTAACTATTTCCATTCCCAAATAATTTCCATTCTCTTTCTTTTTGGCGAAAATTTAAATTAAATCTCTACTTTTATTTTTATTCGTCTGCACTGTCACTTTTCATCTTAACCTCATTGATGTGAACAGTCGATCATATCTTTCTTCAGTATCCAGGAGACGTTGGTGAGTTTATGCGCATGCGCGACTCGCGTGCTCTTCCGTACATGCTTCAATCCACTGACTACTTCTGACCGTTCCGAACCCGTGTCAATTGCTTGTTGGAACGCCCGACTGCAGTACATGTTTCCGGTTCAGGACTGGTTCGGATTGTGTTGGAACGCTTTTTCTGTACTGCGCATGCTCACGATAGTTACGGACGGTTCCTGACTGTTGTTGGAACGAACCTAATGAATCTTTCGTGAGGTTCATGTTGCACATGCTCAGTAAGCAATAAAAATACCGTTATTGTGTACGATAGCATTCACTGCAAGAGAGACAAAGACAACACTATGTTACAAAGAGTTAGTAATACGCTCAGGTGCTCAGCATTCACGACACGCTTTTAAAGCATTGAGGTATGCCTCCACTTTAGTATAGAGCTCACTGGAATAGACAACAACTTTCTTCTGATAATAATTCTTGAAATATAAAAACAGAAAATTGCAAGTTGTGCAAAAAATATTTTCATAATTACATTACTTAAAAAATAGTAGAAATTTCTTCCACGTTTGGTTGTCACTTTTACATAGAGACATAATTACATACAATCAGTGTTGGCAACTTCAATTCATGGAAGGCCTTAAAGAAACGGTGTTGAAGTCGTTAAATACCTGTATCATGAATAATGAATATAATATTTTTGTCCCGTGAGAAGTTAAAAAATCGATTAACTTCTATATAAACGTGTAATATTTTGTCGCTAGATTCAAATTCCAATTCACTAAGTTTGAGAGACTGCTCAAATCAAACTGGAAATACGTGGCACTATCTAGCGGTCAAATTTAAAGCAAGCCATAGAATGCTTAGCTATTGGATGGATAGATTTGCTTCATAAACGGGCACAGACATTTATTCCATGAATCTATGGAATAGATATCTCGAGTTTTATGGAACCGGTCATAAAATGGCAATGACTTATGTCACACTATTCTGACGTCACTTGCTTAGCAACGGACTTACTTTCTTGCATGAATTATTCATTATTTCTCTTATCGTAGACTCTGAAAAACAATTGCAGCAAATCAATTCAAATTAAAAAAGTAATTAAATTACAAATACTTGTTCAGATATATATATATATATGGTATATAACCAATAAATAAATTAATGCAAAATAATCCTTATTAATACAACAAATAAATTGTATTATAGTATATTGCTAAGTGCATGAAAACAGAATCAAGAAAAAGTTAGGAAAGACGAGACTGATATTTTTAGAATTGCAAACATTGTATCATGTTGCGTTATGTTTTGCATTGAAAATACAAAATAAATTTATTTTTCAAGGCTTTGCATATTGTTTTATTGTAGGCCAATAGGTAACTAAGTAGCTCAAACAATTGAGCTTCTTGATGCTCTGCCCTTACATTCAGTATAACTATTATAGGGTAAACATTGGTAATTTCGTGATAATTACATGAAAACTAATTTAAAATGCAAATGTGTAAATATATCCTTATTCCGATTTTTTCATCTAAAAGACGATAACTTGCTGTACAAATCTGGAGACATAAAAGATTGGATACGTTCTTGAATATGTGCCAAAAAACCACTTTTACAACTTAAGCTGAAAGGTTGGTTATTTCGTGATAACCTTGGTAATTTCGTGATATTGCATTGATAATTTCGTGAGAGGTAGAAGAATTGTGGAAAAATTCATTGAAGTCAAATGAAATTCTCATTTATTGTTACAAGACTTCAAACATAGTAATTCCGTCTAATATTCATAGCAAGAAAACATGGAAATACATATCAACACATAATAAGAATGAAATCAAAGTAAAAATTGAAATTGAAAAAGGATCTTCTTTGCCCTGAAAGGGTGAACACTTTTATTACGGACTTTACTATAGCTTATATTACTAGGGTAACTCCAAAAGTAATGCATAACGTTTGTTTAAAAATTATATTTTTATCCTACAGCTTTGCTATTTTCACAGAATGTAGATGCATCCTTAAGGAACAAAATGTCACTTTGCCATATAATCCCCGTCCCTTTCAACTGTCTTACGTAACCTAGGAACGAGGGCCTGTAGACCAGCACGGTAAAAGTCTGGACCAACACGTCTGAGCCACTCTTTAGCAGCGTGCACAAGGGAGTCATCTTCTAACCTCGTTCCGCGAAGGGATCCTTCAGTTTACCAAAGAGATGGTAATCGCACGGTGCCAGTTCAGGACTGTAAGGCGCTTGTTTCAGTGTTGTCTATCCGAATTTTCTGATCTGGTCTGTGGTCTTGTGACTGACATATGGCTGTGCGTTGTCGTGCAATAGCAGAACATCCTGCTTCTCCCGATGTCGTCGAACACGACTCAGTCGAACTAGAAGTTTCTTGAGATTTGCAACTTACCCGTCAGAATTAATGATGGTTCCGTGTGGCATAATGTCCACAAGCAAGAGTCCTTCTAAATCGAAAAACACAGTAGCCATAACGTTTCCTGCCGAAGGTGTACTTTTGAATTTCTATTTCTTCAGTGAATTTGCATGATTCCACTCCATTGTCTGCCTCTGTCTCCGGTCCAAATGGTGGAGCCATGTTCCATCTTCTGTCACAATTCTTGCAAGTAAGTCATCTAGCACTTATCATTGACACTTAGCATGATAACAATTCAAACAGAAGCTACACTGAACCCATTACGTCTCCGTTTTCTTTTTTTTTGTTATCACATCTTGTCTTCAGATTTCTAAAATTCCTATTGTAATACAATTTTTAAAATAGTATAAAATGTAACACTTAATGCTCAACAAAATTTCGCCTCAAACAGCTAAGATTTCTATCAGTAAAGCTAAGCCTATATGGCGACTACAGATGTATCTAAAATTCCAAAAACAATACAATAAATCTTTGTACCAAATATCATATGCTTACCTTTAGTAATAAGCCTGTAATGTAATTACAAACATCCACAAAATTTGTACGTCTGAGAAGTCGACGCTAACTTGCTCTCTCCAAACATAAAAGCTCACTGAAGCAGCTACAATAGTTACACAAAGCTTAGCTGTATGTTTCTGGAAACTGGACAACATATGCAATCCCTTGGCGGAAATTTGAATCTCGTAACACCATTGGTTAGTTCACAAAAGAGCAAAGAAAAAGTATCACGAAATAACCACTGCCACGAAATTACCGATGTTTACCCTACATTCAGTGGAGCATTATTTTGCTAAGAAGTTTAATGAAAGTTGGTATTATAATACGTATATTGATACGTTAAAGCAGCTAAGATAGTTGAAAGTGATTATTCTGACATGTCCTTGGACATAAATATTGAAGAGTTAAGGAAAATTGGTTGTAATTCATTGGTACTATTATGTCCTATAGCAGCACTACTATGAATGTTTCTCTAGCAACCAGTCCGCATGTTGTAAATCCAACTTCTAAAGTTTGTCAACAATAGTGGTAATTAAAATAAAAAATACGATCGTGCACAGTAGTATATTGCGATATAAGCGCGGTAAGTACATTGTAACAGAATCGAGGAAAGTTCGAAAAAACGAGGCGACGCCAAGTTTTTTCAGTTTCCGAGATTCTTTTAAGCACTTAACGCATTTGTATCGCACATTATTTTTTGGACGATTGTAATTTAAATATGTTTTTAATTATGAATATTCCATAAATTTGTTTGATACGTAAACATTTCCCCCATAATAAAGTTATGAACGTCATTGTCAAGGCAGTATGTAGACCTAGGTATTTCGTTTTATTTACTGCACACTAGTGCGGTAAGTAGTTATAACAGCATTGTAATTTCTTTTGTTTACATAGCAACCAGAAGGTGCGGTATTTTCAACTTACGAACCATGTAAACAACAATGGTAATTAGAGGGAAAAAGCATGATCATCCAAAAAAAAAAAAAATTCTCTATCCTTTTACTATCCTTATAAGCAGGGCAAAGGATTGGGAGCACTATAAGGTAATGTTGAAAAGTAGTATCAGGACCTGGTAGTATATGCGAGAATAGCCCGAGCTTTAGCGAACTGGAACCGACAAAGTAGATGTACAGTGCAGGCATCGAAAATTACCATACAACGTATTACAAAATTATTTGAGAACAAATGAATGTATTACATAGTTTAAAGAAATATATTGGCCTACATATTAATATACAGTTCATTTCGAACTAAATAATTGAATTCCTTTGTTTTTTTTAAGGAGACATGCAACTAATTTTCATCGTGTGAAAATTAAGGAAATTCTTAAACAATATATCATTAATATGTTAAAAGCTCTTCTCAAAATATCACATAGGTACATTATTAACAATGAGAAAAAACTACCATCTTTTTTAAACCTCTTAATATAGTTTTTTTTTGTTGGTTCCCGAAATTTACATATGATGCCCTTCAAAATAAGAGAGAGAGAGACAGATACATAGGCCTATACTTTCTCACATAGTAAATGTTACAATATTACACATTAAATATTAACAAACATAATTGATTTTGTGATTTTTTATAGTACACAGTCAATATCATTTTCAAATTTTCAATTGAGAACGACACCCTGTTACATGGGAGAAAAAAAAAACTTAGGTATACACATGGAAAAACAGCGTTCCTCTTTGGCTGACACAGTCGCAGCATTCTTGAAATTAGCCACGTCACTTAAATGTACATCTTCAATGACGTCATTAGGGTATGTGTTCGGTAACACATTTGAAATTTCACTAAGTGTGCTATATCCATTGTTTTGACGTGAATATGTCTATAAGTTCGGTAAAGTACTAGGATGCGGTCCCAGAACGTCGACCGACACATTTTCAGACGCGTTTCGTCGCGCTATAATTTTATTTTTATGCTACACGACAAATTCAAATGAAGTATAGGGTGATTGACAGACGAAGAATCACTGTATCCACCATAACCTTGAGTTGAAGCGGGTAACGTCATCTTGCGATACGCGGATGGGGAGGGGGATTTAAGACACGAATTGGCTCGTCGCGCAGCAGCCGAGACAGTGTAACTCGAGTTTCAGAATTCAATTTGTCACCATAAACACGTTTGTGTTTCGTAGTACTTATATGGCGCTTTACGTTAAATTCCTAGAACCTGGCACTAACGTTTACAAAATTTGCAGAATTGTTTATTGTATTAAGTAATCAAATTCTGAAATACGTTTTCTTAATTTTTTATACACTATACTTATTCTATTTTTCGGCATATCTCTGCAAGAAATGTCCACGAACTGCTGACTGACACACTTGAACACAACTGCACTGTTTAATTGTTTATATTCTGGCGGAGCAAATACTGTGCAGGTTCTGAAATAATTTCGCAATAAGTTGCGTGTAATTTTCATTCACTGAATTTTACTCCTGCTTGATCAGTGCAGTAGCTAAGTTCAAGTTCACAACAACTTTGGCTGTATATACAATATTTTGCAATTACTTTAAACTACTCCAAATCCCTTGCCCTACTTATAAGTATAAATTCCTTAAAAATCTAAATATCACAATAACAGTCAACCGAGAACATAATAGTTTCACGCAGTGACTGCGATCTTACGAATTTCTTGTCACTTCTTTCTTCATTTAGGCCTATTCTCTTCCTCTCACTGTCTCTATTCTATCTTTTTCTGTGTTCCGTACTTTCCCTTTCTGCTCCCCTAACTGTGTCATCATATCGTGAAATCTGGAAATATAGAGTTTTAATACTGTATCATGTTGTATGTTTAACAAAATAAAAATATCCTTTAACATTGAAAAAAGCTCGTATCCACGTACGAGATACACCGGCATGTTACCACACAACAGAAATTAACTCGGGGTCAGCGCGGAGATCAGGGAAGCGTGTGATGCAGATCCGTTCATAGGTGCATTCGCTTTACGCGTTCACGCTATATAAGCTTCATATAGCAGTTACTTTTTTCTCAGTACGTTAAATCAAATATATTTATTCCAATAGTTAGTCTATAGCTGATTCTACAAATGCCAGAAAGTAGGAACACAGTACAAATGAATGATAGTCCTATGCCCTAGAAAACAAACTCGCTGTCAACGACTACCAAACGACTTCGAGTACAGGGGTTGTAACCCTGACATTTATTGCAGCTGCGGTCGTATTAAAGTGTTCAGAGTTTCTGTGTTTCACGTACATAGATTAGCATTTCAATGTAATCTGCATTCTATTTAGGTATTCATAAACATGTACAAGAACCCGCGCCGTGGCCGCGTGGTCTAAGCGTCTAAGCCCTAAGGGGTCATACTTAGAAGTAACGATACGGAATGGACATTGGTACGAGTTCTCACGGGGAAAGAAATTTTCTTCGGAAAGAAATTTCGGCCAGTGATGAAACCTGTGCCTACCATACTTACTTACTTACTTACAATACTTACAATTCTGCTCTTAAAGCTCTAACTCAACTACATCAATGGAATACATCAAATTTGATGACACTCATTTTAAGCAAAAGTTACTACCAAATATTTTCACTTAGTAGAAAAGAAAGAGAATTCAATATCCAATACAATGACCAACACCTTCCTAGGACTTATGAATCCAAATATCTTGGAGTTATTTTCGATAGTAAGTTAACATGGAGCAACCATTTGAAATACATTTCTGAAAAAGCTCGTAAAAGATTCTCCCTTCTAAAAAGACTAGCAGGAAAGAAATGGGGATGCTCTAGGAATACTTTGAACACTACATACAAAATGTTTATACAGCCAGTGCTGACATACTGCGGAGAAATTTTAATTACTTCACCTTTCATAAACGAAATAGAATATGTTAAAATCTAGCTCTCAGGCTCATTACTGGTGGAATCAAAACAACTCCAATAGATTCTATGAGATTCCTCACCAATATTAACAGTATCAAAATGACAATAGAAGAAAAAGCACTGATTCAATATGAAAAACTTATCAGATTACCAGGAAACAATTGGCATTCATACAGTCCTCTCTGTAGATTGAAAACTCAAAAAAGTTTCATATCCATGGTTCAAGGATTAAAACAGAAATTCAATATCCCGAATTTAAAAGAAAACTTACAAATTAAACCAAACCCTTTAACTCTATTAAATATAGAATATAATCTAAATTTAACAGAAGAAATACTGAAATCAGAAGTAAGCACTGAAATAATGAAACAATTGTCTTTAGAGACAATTAATATTAGGTACCCTCTACAAAACTGGCTTCATTTATACACCGACGGATCCTTGATCTCCAGAGAACAAGGTGCCGGTGCAGGTGTTACGTGCTGTCTCTTCTCACTTTATAGATCTCTTGGATATGGAACAACAAGTTTTGATGGAGAAATCGTTGCAATAAGTGAAAGTCTCAGGAATCTTCTATTTCACATCAATAAATTTAAGAATGCAGTTATATTGTCATACTCCAAAGCAGCTATTCTATCAATCATCTCTAAACACACACCTTCATCTCAAACAGCAGAAATAACTAAAATGCTCTCTCAATTATTATCACTCAATAAAAGAATTGTATTCCAATGGATACCATCCCATTGTGGAATCCTGGGAAACGAGAATGCGGATGCACTAGCAAAGAAGGGCAGCACTGCTACTTACAGACCTGTTACTAAATCTACATATTACTCTGTGAAAAGATTTATTAAATCTACATACTTAGACTTCAACAAACAAAATTTGATAACACAATCTCAAGGGAAAAAAATGGAACTTTCCGCATCATAATCCACAGTTAATTCCCGATTTACCATGAAAATCGTCTGTAACTGCATTTGGATTGGCAACAGGCCATGATTGTTTGGCCAAACACCTGCATAGAATTGGAATATATCAGTCCCTTAACTGCCCATTGTGCAACTCAAATCAAGAAATGGATTCGGAACACCTCAAAATCTGTGTTTCAGTGGCTGACCATGATAATATCTTTGAAAAATATTGGAGTGCAAGAGGTCAAATGACTTTATTGTCAAACGCCTGGTATTAGAAAGCAACAACTTACAAATGGTTTTTAAGGAACCCGCAGGTTCATTGCCGCCCTCACTGTACGTCCGCCATCGGTCCCTATCCTGTGTAAGATTAATCCAGTCTCTATCATAGTACTCCACCTCCCTGAAATCCATTTTAATATTATCTTTCCATCTACGTCTCGGCCTCCCCAAAAATTTATTTTTCCCTCCGGCCTCTCAACTATATGCATATCTGGATTCGCTCATAAGTGCTACATACCCTGCCCATCTGAAACGTCTGGATTTGATATTCCTAATTATGTCAGGTGAAGAATACAATGCATGCAGTTCTGCGTTGTGTAACTTTCTCCATTCTCCTGTAACTTCATCCCTTTTAGCCGCCAATATTTTTAAGAACCTTATTCACAAACACCCTTAATCTCTGTTTCTCTCTCAAAGTGAGAGTCCAAGTTCCACAACCATACAGAATAACCAGTAATATAACTGTTTTATAAATTCTAACATTCAAATTTTTTGACAGCAGACTAGATGACAAAAGCTTCTCAACCGAATAATAACAGGCATTTCCCATATTTATTCTTCGTTTAATTTCCTTCCGAGTGTCATTTATATTTGTTACTGTTGCTGCAAGGTATTTGAATTTTTCCACCTTTTCGAAAGACAAATCTCCAATTTGTGTATTTTCATTTTGTAGAATATTCTGGTCATGAGACATAATCATATACTTCGTCTTTTCGGGGTTTTCTTCAAAACCTATCGCTTTACTTGCTTCAAGTAAAATTTGTGTTTTCCCTAATCGTTTGTGGAATTTTTCCTAACATATTCACGTCATCCGCATAGAAAAGAAATTGATGTAACCCGCTCAATTCCAAACCCTGTCTGTTATCCTGAACTTTCCTATTGGCATATTCTGGAGCGAAGGTAAAAAGGAAAGGTGATAGTGCATCTCCTTGCTTTAGCCCGCAGTGAATTGGAAAAGCATCAGATAGAAACAAGCCTATACGGACTCTGCTGTAAGTTTCACTGAGACATATTTTAATTAATCGAACTAGTTTCTTGGGAATACTAAATTCAGTAAGAATATTATACAACACTTCTCTCTTAACCGAGTCGTATGCTTTTTTGAAGTCTTTGAATAACTGATGTACTGTACCCTTATGCTCCCATTTTTCCTTCAATATCTATCGAATACAAAAAATCTGATCAATAGTCGATCTATTACGCCTAAAACCGCAGTGATGATCCCCAATAATTGCATGTACGTACGGAGTTAATCCTCTCAAAAGAATATTGGACAAAATTTCGTACGACGTCAACAAAAGTTATATTTCTTGTTAGTCTTGTCCTTCTTCTTAAAAATAGGTACAATTATAGACTCCTTCCATTGTTCTGGTACAATTTCCTTTTCCCAAATAGCAAGTACAAGCTTATAAATTTCGCTAGATAATGCGCTTCCACCCTCTTGTATTAATTCTGCTGGTGCCTACCTAGCAACATGAATTTGGGAGCTACTGGAAGAAGCGAAATTCTGTTTCATACGCCTGCTTTAACGTCTGGAAAGATCATCGTTCTGAGAACACGTACTGATTGGATGATAGTTAATCTCTACTCAACAGTCAGCTGGTCAGCCTGGTCCTTCATGGGCTGTCGCGCTACTGGTCAAAAACTTATTGCAAGTAGAAGTATAGGGGTTAATGTGACTTTCGAAAGCTTTAAAGTCAAAACAGTATTGGTTTGTGTTTTATATTCATCCTAGACATTCATAACAAGTTGGAGGCATAATTTGATGTAATTTATCATATTTTTAGGAATGAGACATTTATAACGATTGAAAATTGTTGGCTTCTCACAGGGAAACCGGAGTATCCGAAGAAACCCGCCGTGTTTCCTGGGCCATGGGCTTGCCCAATTAAAGTTATATCTCGAAATCGACCGGGATTTGAACCCGTTCGCCCTGGCTTATAAATCCAGCGTACTAGCACGCGGTTGGTTTGGATAATCTATGAAATGTAGTACAGTTATTGATTTTAAAGTACTAAAACATGTAAGCAGCTTTTAAACTAAAATTATAGCTAGACACGCTCCCTTTAATCACTGACTAATTACTTGAAATGCATGTAGGTTTATAGGCCTACAACTGTTTTTTAAATTTAATGTTTTTCCCTTCTCCAAGAATGCTAATTTTTTTTTTTAATTTAATACAAAATTCTTTTGATTTTTAATATTGCAGTAAGCATAATGCAAAAACAAGCGACAACACAGTTCGAAGTGATCACATTATATTATGACGGCGCAGGAACATGCCTGCAACCTTGAAACCCGTCTGCGATAAATTCAGCAGTCGCTTACCTTCTTCCCGTCACAGAAGAGTATCTGAAAAACAGACATTTCTCATCTACCAGATTGGCCACAAAAGGAGACTGTAGCTTGTTTCGCCTCTATACAACCACGACTGCCTGGCCAAACATATTCACGGCATTGGATAGTTCGAGTTGTAGACTCTGTAACCAACCATATGCTATGGATTCCATCCATCTCCGAACCTGCACAGCTCTCACCAAGAAGTCAATGTGGAAATGATACTGGGAAGCAAGGCAATTCATGCAAGCACAGGACTTCTGATTTTACTTTTTTGTTCATTTCGTTATTTTTGTTGCAAAATATTTAATTTCTTTCTTTGTCTCCCCCCCCCCCTCCATTTGTAAGCACAATGATTTGAGTCAAGTGCTTGTTGCATTGAATAAATAAATAAATAAATTACCTTCTTCCCCTACAATGCTAATACAGCATACGCAACAATCAAACGTAATATTCAAGAACATAATTAAAAAAAATTGACTTTCAACTAGCAAATACAGTATTAAACACAGTGATAAGATACTTCCTTTTCCTCTTTTAATATTCCTTTTAAAATTCTTATTTTTTTAATGAAATAAATTATTATTTTTTCATTAAGAGTACTGACAGTACTGAATAGGCTACATTATTGGTCATTGGGCCAGTAGCGTTCGGTATCATTTGAGCTGCGCTTATGTTTGAAGCTCATTCATAGACAGCAATCAGTGTAGTGGTAGTGCAGTGAATAGTGTTAAGGCGTTCGATCAGTAGTGTTGGTAGTGACACGTCTATAAAAAAATAACGGTGGGTGGTGTTTCGGAAAGTGAAAAGTTAAATTGGTAAATGTTCATGTATCACCGCCACAGCGAAACAACACAAATTTGTATATTTGGTGCAGGGAAAATAGAAAATGCTCTTCTTTTACGGAAACACACTTGCCACTTCGCAGCAACTCCGTTTTGTATAATTGGTCCTGAGAAAATACAATATGGCGTTGTTTACGAATGTGTTTCTTGAATACGAGTATTTTCCCTACATAAAAAAATACAAAATGGCGGTGTTATCATGAACATTTTTTAATGTTAGATTAACTTGATGTAATATAGGCCTACGGTATAAATTCATGTGTAGATACATCTTCGGATGTTTCGAACAATTTGTCAGTGTGGTCAGATACTCAAGAACAGTGTTGTGGATATTCTGTACTTCCCTTCTTCGTGACACGAATCAGCATTTGCGAGTTTTTTTAAATTAATCCACACAAAATTCTGTAACAGCATATTGCATTGCAATTTATCTTTATTTGTAGCTATGTTTGATATTAAATTTTATGAAATTTGAGGTAGTTAACTGAGAGAACCTATTGAAAAATTATAATTTCACCACCGGAGATAGGCAACACATTTTACTTGAACTATGAAACGCCACTGATTCAAATAGACTCACCCCTTCTACAACATCCCTCTTTAGTAATAAATCAATCACAAAACCGATGGAGGAAGGGAGAACTGGTAACGGTAGGTACACACTAGTCGCCTGGAATCTGAAAGCATAGCGGCTGTTAGCCGTCGTCTGTAAAACAGAGTGCGCATGCGCGAGCATCTACTACAGTACGTACTGTCAGTGACGCAGTTCATCTGCCCTGGATTCAATGCGGAGTTGGGGTAGTAGTTTCGCTTCGCACTATAACAAGATCGCAGGTGCAAGAAGCCAATGATGCCAGCAGAAACGCCTCCGTCTTCCAAATACAAATGGAGAAAGAGAAAAATGTTCTTTTCTCTTAATAGAAAGGAGATTAAGCAAAGTGTATTCGCACCAAAAGTACCGTTAGCCAGGCGCTTGCTACAAAGTTAGCCTCATATCCCTCTAAACAACACCCCTAACATCTCCAAGGTTCAGGGCAGATGAGCTGTGTCATCGACACATAACATCGTCCCTAGTTCACCGCGTGGTTGCCTAGACGAGAGTTATGTGTGCAGCGTTCTGTTATTAAAGTTAAACATATTTTAGTTCTATATAGTGTGTTGCGATCATAATTTTAGTGAATAATAATAGTACATATATTATGAAAGCTGTGGTTTAAATAATCCGTTCCAACTGTAATAAAAGCTCAAAGAGAAGTAACAATATTTTAACACGTGGCATTACATTACTCTGAGAAAAATTTTAGTAATTTAATAAACTTTTCACATATTAAGGTTCTTAGTATCTTGCATGTATTAAATGTAAATTCAAAGCAAAAGAAGAAAACGCTTCTCATTGTTGAAATGCCGTATTTCATACTTTCGCAAGTAGATTTTAAACCTTGAACATGACGGTTAAGAAGTTTTCAGTGACTGTACTGTGCAGTCTGCTAACTACAAGAGAAACATAAACGAAACTAATACAACTGTATGTGGTATTTTTATATATGACAGTGTTGTTTTCTTTACGAAATAAATATATATACCATCTTGAATCTTGCGTACACTACATTTAACACTTAAATGTAAATGATTGGTTAATTGGCAAACTTATTGGTTAATTGGCAAACTTACTCGTGTTAAATTACATAAGCAACTGTGGCTTACACTATTTGACTCCACTTTTCAACACTCAAACGCACCCCTACAACAGGCAACGAAGTTCGAGATGACGCCGAGATCTAGTAGGCTCTGAGGATGGTGTGAAGAAGCACCGAAACAGCTGTAAGCCACAGTTGCTTATGTAATTTAACACGAATAAGTTTGCCAATTAACCATATATATATATATATATACATATATATATATATATATATATATATATATATATATATATAGAGAGAGAGAGAGAGAGAGAAGGGCGCTCATGCAGTGGCAATATTTTAGTATAAAAAGAATTTTAGAGAAACGACAAGAAGTCAATCTAGAAGAAACGCACATAGCTTTCGTTGACTTCGATAAAGCTTTTGATTGTGTAGAACGATCCAAATTATGGAAAATAATATACAATAAAGGTTACCCTCCACATTTGATAGAAATAATAAAATGCTTCTACGCAGATACAAAGATAATAATAAACACAGGCACATCGAAAACAGAAGAAATAAGAATAAATCAAGGACTCACCTAGTCTCTTCAACGTATATCTAGATGACTTAATTAAAGAATGGAAAATGGAGGCGAATCCAGGTATAAAGATTAGTAAAGATATATTTTTAAATGTTCTAATGTTTGCCGATGATGTAACATTAATACAAGACAGTGAAGAAAAATTGCAATATGCCATTCACAAACTACACCTACTAGGAAAAAAAAACTATAATTTGAGCATATCAACTCATAAAACTAAAGTAATGGCCCACAGTGGTAAATTTCCAATTCCTACGAAAATAATAATTGATAATAAGCCCATAGAACAAGTATTTCATTTTGATTATTTAGGTTGTAATATAACTTATGATGTAGATAGAGATCTTGACAACAAAATAAGCAAATTTCAGTGGATATGCGGAACAATAAATAAAACACTAAAAATAACACTAGAAAAGAAACAAAACTAAAGTTCTATAAAACTATGGCGGTGCCCGTGTTGACATATGGAAGCGAATCACGGATAATTAAAGAACGAGATAAAAGTAAATTACAGGCTGCAGAGATGAGGTTTCTTCGCAGAGTAAAGGGATGTACAATAAGGGATCTGATAACAAATGGGGATATCTGTAAAGAATTAAATATATACAACATAAACGAAAAAGCTGAAGATTATAAAGAAAAGTGGAAAGAACACCTGTCTCGAATAGATAATGAAAGAATTCCAGCACTGATACAACAATACCAACCTAAAGGCAAAAGAGATGTCGGACGTCTTAGGATGAAGTGGAATTGAATAAAATATGAAGACGGAACAGGCACTAAGCCTAAACCATGAAGTGAAGATGATATATATTTATACGCAGGAAAGTGCTGTAGTCAGCTTCAACACAACACAGCTTGGAGATTGCAAAAGTAAAGCGTAACGAAAGCATGCTTGTTTGTAGAACTCGGAACTATGTACAAGGCATTTGGTAATTCAAGTGACCGACTGCTGCTGCCATCTACCCGTTTTTTTAGGTTCCTCCTGAATCAGTCAGCAAGCGACGGAAAATGGAATCTCAGAAAATTGAAGCCAGGGAAGGATGTGACCGTATAATTCAGGAAACTCCTTACCGTTTCCAGTCTTTAAGCTACCTAGACGCAGCAAAATTGTTAAACAGCACATTTTTTGACAATTTTTCGCATAATTCTCCTGAACACGAACTTGAAGTTGCTGTCAACAGCTATACTGCACTGAACAAATGAGTATTAAAGACACAACTAGGAGTTCTATACGGAAGACCCGACTTCCGAAATGTAGCTGGAGCTGTTCAATTGTTAAAATACATAGCCTTCAACAATCCACAGGATCCATTCTGTGAAGTAACGAAGTTGTTAAATATGTTCCTTCCAACACCAATGATCACTGCTGCAACAGAAATATGTTTTTCTTGCAAAAAAAAAAAAAAAAAAAAAAAAAAAAAAAAAAAAAACGTTTTTAAGGAACACTGTGTCCCAGAATCGCCTCACTGCTCTTGCAATACTGTCAATAGGAAAGAGTATGGTGTCCCAGACGGAGGGTTTAACACCAGGGTAATTTACAAGTTCTGCAGTAGGAAGGTACGTCGTATGAACTTCATATTTCGTCACTAGGTGAGTTTCAAATTAAGATAAATACATGTAAGTGTATACAGTAGGTCGATATAGAGATTGTAGCACACTTATTATTTTGCCCACCAGCCGCTACTGGTTTGTAGGTTTCTTTATATTTTAATTATTAGACACACACACACGATTATTCGGCTTTCCGCGATACATGTCCGAGTTCAATTACCATATCGTCGGTTTCTTGGTAAAAGTGACCAAGTCCAAAATGCAAAATTGTTGGGAAAAGGCATTTAAAGGTTTAATGATCCATCCAAGGATAACTGTACTTCTTCAGATGTTAGTAATAAGTTATTTTGAAGATAAATGTGCTATATTATTAGTCTTTAATATAAAATTACGTCTTAAATTTTCATAATGCTTTGAAGCCTTGGAATGTGACTTGATCACTTTTACCAAGAAACCGACGATATAAGTATATCCTCAATTAATACACAACAAGAATATCTTAAGACGAAAAAATGGTATAGGTACAGCTTCTGTACGTTTATCCTATCTGTCCGCCTATACTTACTTACTGGCTTTTAAGGAACTCGGAGGTTCATTGCCGCCCTCACATAAGCCCCCCATTGGTCCCTATCCTGAGCAAGATTAATCTAGTCTCTAACATCATATCCCACCTTCCTCAAATTCATTTTAATATTAGCCTCCCATCTACGTCTCGGCCTCCCCAAAGGTCTTTTTCCCTCCGGCCTCCCAAATAACACTCTATATGCATTTCTGGATTCGTCCATACGTGCTACATGCCCTGCCCATCTCAAACGTCTGGATTTAATGTCCTTAATTATGTCAGGTGAAGAATACAATGCGTGCAGTTCTGTGTTGTGTAACTTTCTCCATTCTCCTGTAACTTCATTCCTCTTAGCCCCAAATATTTTCCTAAGCACCTTATTCTCAAACACCCTTAACCTGCGTTCCTCTCTCAAAGTGAGAGTCCAAGTTTCACAACCATAAAGAACAACCGGTAATATAACGTTTTATAAATTCTAACTTTCAGATTTTTTGACAGGAGACCAGGTGACAAAAGCTTCTCAACCGAATAATAACACTCATTTCCCATATTTATTCTGTGTTTAATTTCCTCCCGAGTATCATTTATATTTGTTACTGTTGCTCCCAGGTATTTGAATTTTTCCACCTCTTCAAAGGATAAATTTCCAATTTTTATCTTTCAATTTCGTACAATATTTTGGTCACGAGATATAATCAATACTTTGTCTTTTCGGGATTTACTTCCAACCTGTCTCTTTACTTGCGTCAAGTAAAATTCCCGTGTTTTCCCTAATCATTTGTGGATTTTCTCCTAACATATTCACGTCATCCGCGTAGACAAGCAGCTGATGTAATCCGTTCAATTCCAAAATCTTCTGTTATCCTGGACTTACCTAATGGCATACTCTAGAGCAAAGTTAAAAAGTAAAGGTGATAGTGCATCCCCTTGCTTTAGCCCACAGTGAATTGGAAACGCATCTGACAGAAACAGGCCTATACGGACTCTGCTGTACTTTTCACTGAGACACATTTTAATTAATCGATGTAGGTTCTTGGGAATACCAAATTCAATAAGAATATCATATAAAACTTCTGTCTTAACCTAGTCATATGCCTTTTTGAAATGTATGAATAACTGATGCACTGTACCATTATACTCCTATTTTTCTCCCGTATCTGTCGAATACAAAATATTTGATCAATAGTTGATCTATTACGCCTAAAACGACACTGATGATCCCCATACATTAGACTTCTCTCAAATACTGGCCTTCCTGGACACGGGATTGCTGGAACGGTGGACAGATTCTGTCTCTGACTGAACTGCTTAATTAAATAAGGTAATTTTGTAGCCGCTAATGATCAATTCAGCTAGTAACGAGTATAATCGATTCTTTATGTTACGAGCTTTAGAAAAAGTTTCTCATAATATGGCCTGATCAGTACTGAATGAAGGAAAGGGTTATGGAGCTTCATTAAATGCTGCATTCATAGGACATGAGTGAAAAGATCAGGTGAAACTTGACGTTCCGATACTCAGAATGAGAAACGCACACATGGTGTTGCTATGTATCGTAAAAGGCGAGACACGGGTGTGTTGAAATAACATCAGTGCGATATGAATCTTGTTTGTTTCATCCTGTTTTCGTTACATTTTTTAAATTCTCTCTTGTGTGGACAGCGATGATGAAAATCGCAATTTAATGGAATCCCACAATTAAAAGAATTGAATTAAGCTCTGATGACCCCTATCGCCATTCAGTAGGCTCGTAAGATAATACCTCTCCGCACGCATATTGGAAAATTTATTGATATTGATGTCCAACTAGCGTCGAATGTGGGTTCTGTCTCTTGTCTGAAACAATAATTGTGCAATTTGTAAGGATTGAACATTCTGCATATGAAATTAGTGGAGGATGCTTAATTGTCTTACCTGGCAGAATGTCTTGAGTTTTCATATCGCTTTTCATGGAATTACTTAAACTTTTTGTCACATTTTCTGTCAAAGAGTGAAGGAATTTCCCCGCCCTCCCCGCTCTTCTACAGAATTGATTTGGTAACATAAACACACACAAATATCGTGGTTTAAAGCTGAATAAAACATTTGCTTTTTGTGTTTCCTAATTAATGCAATTAATTTCAGGGAGTTAATCTTTGAGATAGGTATTTCACACAAAGAAGTTAATACAATTTTGATCTTTTTCCTTCCTTTTCGAGATAAAAATTGTTTCATATGACTCATTTCATAGCGTGTTTTCAGAAATCGGTTGATTGAATTCCCAATATGCTCAGTCCATTTAATAGAGCAGTATATTATGAAATATTGCTAATAAATTATAGAAATAATTTTAGTTTTATCTTTTATATGTGCAGACATTTGATCCGAACAAATGTAACATTGTAAAATTCCTTTGCAGAACGAAGTTTTGTGTGACTGTTTTCTTTTTTGTGTGTGTGCGTGCGTGTGTGTGTATGTCAAAATATCCTCATTAGTATGATATAATTATATTAATCGTTAAAAATTGTAAGTAATCACTCTTGTATAGCAATATATAAATGTAAGTTAATCTCTTTCCAAAGACGTTTAATAGGAACAATTTAATGTTTGTCACGATGTGAAGGTCAACAAAACAACAAATGGCTTTTAAGGAACCCGCAGGTTCACTGCCTCCCTCACATAAGCCCACCATCGGTCTCCATCCTGTGCAAGATTAATCCAGTCTCTGTCATCATATCCCACCTCCCTCAAATCCATTTTATCCTCCCATCTACGTCTCGGCCTCCCCAAAGGTCTTTTTTCCCTCCGGCTTCCCATATGCATTTCTGGATTCTGCCCATCTCAAATGTCTGGATTTAATATTCCTAATTATGTCAGGTGAAGAATACAATGCGTGCAGTTCTGCGTTGTGTAACTTTCTCCATTCTCCTGTAACTTCATCCTGTTTAACCTCAAATATTTTCCTAAGAACCTTATTCTCAAACATCCTTAATTTCTGTTCCTCTCTCAAAGTGAGAGTCTAATTTTCACAACCATACAGAACAACCGGTAATATAGGCTAACTGTTTTATAAATTCTAACTTTCAGGTTTTTTGACAGCAGACTAGATGACAAAAGCTTTTCAACTGAATAATAACAGGCATTTCCCATATTTATTCTACGTTTAATTTCCTCCCGAGTGTCATTTATATTTGTTATTGTTGCTCCAAGATATTTGAAATTTTCCACCTCTTTGAAGGATAAATCTCCAGTTTTTATATTTCCATTTTGTAGAATATTCTGGTCACCAATTAATGTAACCTAGTATGAATACATCATTACATCATGTATCATTACATCATAAGAATTATTCTAACATAATATTTTATCTGAAACCGCTTATGTGAGATTCTAAATGTAGTTATTTTTTTAACCTGATGTGATAGAAGATTTCTAGGGTGATTTTCAAAATCAAAGCAACTTTTTCGTTAAGAATCACCTATTTTTTTTGTCGCGGAGGAGTGACTATTTTTTATGTGTACTGTTATTAATGATGCTAAAAATCTGTCGAACAATCAAATGTGCCCATTTTCAAGTCACCGGGTAAAAAGCACAAGCCCAAAAGTAAAACAAAATTAGATGAGTTTGAGAAAGATGTACTGCTCAGAACAATTATGCAGTTTTATGGTCATGGCCAGTATCCCACGGCAAAGAAATTAACATTTGAAATGAGGAAGAAAATTAATTATCAATAGTCTGTTATTTCTATTTGTCGCATTTTTAGAATTTTAGGCTTTACATATAGGAAATGCAACAACGGTAGAAAATTTCTTATGGAAAGGGGCGATATTGCAGCAACTCGAATGCAATTTCTGAGAAAAATGCATAATCTCAGAATTTCGAAACATGAGAGGCCAGTAATTTATTTAGATGAAACTTGGGTCAATCAGAATCATTCCAGAAATATATTTAGCAGAATTCTCACGGTAATGGTGGTTTGAAAGTACCTGTTGGTAAAGGCAGCAGGTTAATTGTGTGTCATTCAGGTTCAGTAAAAACAGGTTTTGTACAGGGCAGTAAGTGGGTTTTTCGTACCGGTCAGAAAACTCAAATTTCGGATTTATCATTCCGAAATGAATTCCGAAATATTCAAATTCTGATTTCAATACAGGCTATTAAATTATTTGGAGGAGGACTCTGTCATTATTATGGACGATGGCAACTACCATTCGACGTTGTCTGAAAAATTTCCTAATTCTAAAACAAAAAAGTAGAAGTACAGAGTTGGTTAGGAGAAAAACAAATAAATTGTGACCCTACAGAAACAAAATCAGAGCTTCTGAAATTAGTTGAACCATACAAAAATCGTAAAAAATCATATGAACTCGATAGAATTGCAAACAAAATGGGACATGAAGTGATTAGACTCCCCCTTATCACTGTCAATACAATCCCATTGAGATGATTTGGGCCAGGGTAAAGGGTGAGGTTGCCGAAGTAACAATACTTTTAAATTATCCGATGTTGAGAGACTTATGAACGCTGCAATCGATAGGATCACAACAGTAGATTGGGCACCCTGTGTTCACCATGCTGAACGTCTTCAGGAAGAAGATTTTCAAAAAGAAATTGGTAGGGACGAGATTTTGGAGAGAATTGTAATAAATATTGGGAATGACAGTGATAATACCGACTGAGTTGAGTGACATATAAGACAAAGGACGAAACGACGATGATGTGAATATACCACTTGCAACGCCGTTATCCTAACGTGAATATAAGATTTTCTTTATTAAGTTTCACTTCCATATATAAATACAGTTTGAATGATGCATCTAATGTGTGTATGTGTGGAGAGAGAGAGAGAGAGAGAGAGAGAGAGAGAGAGAGAGAGAGAGAGAGAGAGAGAGAGAGATACGGTACGCGAGACCCAAGGCAACAGCGCGGATATTTTCTATTGGTAGCAACTCACCGGCCATCGAATATGTCGTCTATTATAGTTAATGATATTATCTTCTCATTTACTTCCAGGATCGACATAAGTTCGATTCTGACCGTAGACTGTGGTGAGGGGTGATTTCGAATTCCGCTTCGTTTGATTATCTGATTGGCTTTTTATGAAAGTAGTTTCCGAAGTGTAAGTGACATTTCAAATATGACGAATGTTTGATCTCATTTTGTCAAAACACTATCCATTCATTACCAATTCCACCGGCGCTAGATGAACTTGGCAGTTGATATGGTGCTGATAAAAAATGTCGGTTCGTAATTAATTATCCACTAGTCATGTAAGAATGACCTACAATCACCTCTTAAAACACACACCATAGGCCAGCCGTCAGCAAATTTGTACTCACGATGACATTATGGCCGCAAGCCGCAATACATAAGATGTAATATTAATCGAGGAGTATAGAGCACTCCGTTCGGATCCCAGTGGCGGACTCTCAACTCAGTCATCTGACGTAGACTACACAATATTGATTTATAGATGGACAGATTATATTTTATTTCACTTTTATTTTTAGCCTACTGTGCTACAACGACCTAGGAAAATACGTCACAAATTGCCACTCTTAATACAACTCGTAAATTTTCGCTGCTAGTCAAATCTTTGTTTAGATTTTACAAGTTTCCATTCAGAAAACAATTCGGAAATAATAATAATAATAATAATAATAATAATAATAATAATACTTACTTACTGGCTTTTAAGGAACCCGGAGGTTCATTGCCGCCCTCACATAAGCCATTGGTCTCTATCCTGAGCAAGATTAATCCAGTCTCTACCATCATATCCCACCTCCCTCAAATCCATTTTAATATTATCTTCCCATATACGTCTCGGCCTCCCCAAAGTCTTTTTCCCTCCGGTCTCCCAACTAACACTCTATACGCATTTCTGGATTTGCCCATACGTGCTACATGCCCTGCCCATCTCAAACGTCTGGATTTAATGTTCCTAAATATGTCAGGTGAAGAATACAATGCGTGCAGTTCTGTGTTGTGTAACTTTCTCCATTCTCCTGTGACTTCATCCCTCTTAGCCCCAAACATTTTCCTAAGCACCTTATTCTCGAACACCCTTAACTTGTTTTCCAATAATAATAATAATAATAATAATAATAATAATAATAATAATAATAATAATAACAATAATGCAGAGCCAAACATAGCAGCTGTGTAGGATAGCGGGAGGTGACCTACTCGTATAGGGCCTATAGGATTACACATATTTTTCTATGGAGAGCATTTTAAACAAATCCGCCAGCCTGGTGTGTTGTACAATTGTAACGTTTTATGTCCTCACTTATTTCCAGCTCTCTTAATAACACGTTAGTCCATCTAGTAGACGTTTTTAAAGTCGTATTTTGAGTCCCGTATGTTTTACAGATACAAGTTGCTTTATGTTCTGATTCATTTCTTTATAGCATATATTTTCTTAATGCTTAGCATAACTCTTCTCCTGTTGTATTTCCTTCGAGTGCAATGACATGGAGCAAATATTCTTAAACAGAAGGATCCTTTGTAACTCCGCGAGTGAACATTACCAATTCTTCTGTATCAATATCTGTGTTTCCACCTAAAGCGAGAGATTAGACCACTCTTCATGCATCTTTGATTTTATTTCTCGTTCAGCTAGTGTTTCAATAGCCTTATCCTCCTTTGTATTGTCCTTGTGAATAATTTCATATTGTTTAAAAAATATCAGATTATTCGGGACAAATAATGTTAGCGACTTTAATCAGCCATGTTTCATTATAGCACTTCAATGATTTTGCGATTTTGCAAAGCAATAACATAACTAGCATGGAGTTCCCTTTGATTCATAGCTTGCTTCATCATATTTTAGTACCGGAACTGTTATTTGAATTTAGTTTTTTATGTTTTAATTTCTTCGCCCCGCCCAGTCGTACGAAAAGAAAATTATTTGTATACCAATTTTCTTCTGTATATATTTCCTTTTACAATAACATTGGATATGTTTATGCTTACTTCTGATTTCGTGATAATCGTAAAGTCGCTAGATGTTTAATTTATATGTGCCTATTATAATTTTAGAACACACAAGGCATCTACATCGTCAACATGTACAGAACAAATTAATACTGTTCCTCCCATTCTTCCTTAAACACACATTTCCGAACAGACGTTGAAGGTTTTGAGAAAGAAGCAATATAAATCTAAGCAGGTAACTCGCCACTGATAGATTCCTGTGTACTGGAGTTGTAGGGAAGTTGGATGGAAGGGAGAGGGTGAAGCAAAGACAATTTACTGCGCTGCCTCTGTGACGTCACTATTGCTAGTGATCACGATGACATTTTTGCCGATCCCTGCCTTAGGCTATTGGAGGCAGATAAATCTACATGTTCCTGTCGGTTAATGAACATGTATTTGAGCACAAAATAAAATTTTCAGAAGGAAATGACCATGTCTTTGTACTGTCACATAACACACGATATGACATTGTTTTGGCCATGTCTTCTCCATTTGCTTTTAGAATCAACCAGTTGGATTCGTAGCGAATTGTGCACTAGCAATCTCAGAGTGAATGGAAAATTACATTCTAAAATATCAAGACATTTGCAATATAAGGAACACACACAGCCTATGGAAGGCAGATATATATCCACTTTTATGCTGGAAATCGAACCCGGTTAATGAACTTACACTTGAAGACTTTATACAATTTCTTAAAGGAAATAACTATGAATTTGAACTGCCACACCACGTATTAACTATTGATAGAACATTGCTTGGCCTTGCCTTTTCGTTTACTTTTAGAATCTATAAATCCGGTTCGTAACGAATTATTCACTCACTAGCTATCTCGAAGTGAACGCAAAATCACCTCCAGAAAACTCTAGGCGATCGCAATACAAGGAGGAGAAACACACACACACATAGCCTATGGAAGGCAAGGCAGATAAATATTCAATTTCCTACCGGAAGTCTAACCCGGTTAATGAATTTTTATATGAATACATAAAATTTTCAGAACGAAACAACAATGACTTTGAAATGTCACGCCACGTGTTAGCTGTTGATATATGAAAAATATGGTTAGTAGCGAATTATTCACTAGCCAGTCCAGAATGGACGCAAAAGCCACCTCTTGAACACTTTAGTGCTCACGTGGGCTATTATCTCTTGTTTATCATTCATCATATTATGTCGACATAATATCGTAAATTGTCGACCTGGGTGACGCAGTCGGTAGAGTGCTGGTCTTGTGTGTCCGAGGTTACAGGTTCGATCCCGACGCAGGCCCAGGTCATTTAAGTGTGCTTAAATACGTTACGATCATATCAGTAGATTTACTGGCATGTAAAAGAACTCCTGCAGGACAAAATTCCGGCACAGCGACAGTTGCGAGCGTCGTTAAATAAAACATAATTTTTTTATGTCGTGAATTAGGTGAAGGTTTTTTTCTTTTCGTGCGTATTTCTTGCACACTTGTAACAATGACATTAATGCTATTATATCTTTTGTCTTGCGTATGTTAGAGTGAGGGTGATTTTTATTCTTATGGGCTACAATTGTAGTCCACGCAAGTAAATAATATGTAACTTTATTTTTCGAATCTATTTCTTACAATTTTCATGCTTTAATATCTTACCATGGAGAATGGAGAAAGTTACACAACGTAGAACTGCACGTATTGTTTTCTTCAATTGACGTAATTAGGAACATTAAATCCAGACGTTTGAGATGGGCAGGGCATGTAGCACGTACAGGCGAATCAAGAAATGCATATAGAGAGTTAGGAGACCGGAGGGAAAAAGACCTTTGGGGAGGCCGAGACGTCGATGAGAGTATAATATTAAAATGGATTTGAGGGAGATAGGATATGATGATAGAGACTGCATTAATCTTGCACAGGATAGGGACCGATGGCGGGCTTATGTGAGGGCGGCAATGAACCTGGAGGTTCCTTAAAAACCATTTGTAAGTAAGTAGTATTTCTTACCATTGTTTGTGTTATATTAAAGTTAATCATGGTTGAAAGACAAGTACTACAATGGTTGGCATGAGTGTGGTGAAAAACAAGAAACTAACGTAGAAAGAGAAGAAAACACTGAATCGATTGACTATTAAGTTGGTAAAGATGGAATAAAATGGAGTAAAGAAATTCCATCCAAGAACATAAAAAACGTGAACTCACAACACCAGGGCCTAAACGTAGTGCGAAAACAGCAGAAACTTGTACAAATTGTTTCAATTTATTCCTTGATGATTCAGCTGTAACAATTTATTATAGCTTCAACAAACATCAAATTTCAACAAATAGAAGGACATTTTTAAACCTGAGAGAGATGTCAAATTAACAACTAAAATTGAAGTGAGAACTGTGCTTGAAATTTTGTATCTAATTGGTGTTACAAAATTTCGCCGATTGAATGTTTATGATACAAATGGTACATAGGAACGGAAGTCATTTATGTAACAATTTCTTATAAGAGATTTTGATTCTTGCTACGTTCTTTGAGGTTTGACAATGTCAAGATCAGCGAAAGGAAATTGATAAACTTGCTGTCATTAGGAAAGTGTTTAAAATGTTTGTGGAAAACGTTCGAAAGCATCTTTTTTACAGTGAATACTTAACACTAGATAAACAACTTATGGCTTTTAAATTGCGACAAGGTTTCAAAATGGTGAAACCTAGCAAGCCCGCTAAGTACGGAGTAAATTTATTCCTATTCAGTTGTTGCAATTACTTAAAAACATTTTATCTAAAAATATTCAGAACCTAGTCTTCATTCATAGTGTTATGCCCAAAAGCAGGTCTTTCATTGCAAACCCAGTATTCTCCAATACATATTTCCTATTTGCTGCATTCCTCTTTGTCTCTGCATATGAGCCATGTATCTTAATATCTATCACCTGATGTCTTCTTCTGCCCCGAACTCTTCTCCCGTTCACCATTCCTTCCAGTGCATTCTTCAGCAGACAGTTTTTTCTCAGACAGTGATCCAATCGTTACCTTTTTCTCTTCCTGATCAGTTTCAGAATTATTCTTTCTTCATCCACACTTTCTAGCAAAGCTTCATTTCTTATTCTGTCTGTCCATTTCATATTCCCCATCCCACTCCATATCTATTTTTCAATATCTTCTAGTCATTTCTCTTCACTTCCATCTTAATGGCCATGTTTTTACCCCATACAGTGCCACACTCCACACAAAGCACTTCACAAATCTCTTCCTTAGTTCTTTTTCCAGACGTTCGCAGAAGATGCTCCTTATTCTATAAAACTTTTCTTGATATTGCTATCCTCCTTTGGACTTAGTGGCAGCAGCTCATGTTACTGCAATAGTACACCCTAAATATCTGAAGCTATCCGCTTGTTCCACTGCCTTATTTCGAATTCTCACGTTTACCTTCTGTAGTTTTTCTTTCGATAACCATGGTCTTCGTCTTGTTAGCATTTATCTTCATCCCATCATTTAGCTCCTCTGGCGTATCCCTTAGTATTGTCTCGTTTTCTGTTAACAATACCATATCATCAATACATCTTACTCCATTCTTTTCCTCCTACTATCACCCTTTCCATGTTCTCAAAACAGTTCTTCGCTAAATCATTCGAGTAGATGTTGAACAGATTGGGTGATAAAGGGTATCCTTGTACTCCTCTCCAAATTCCATTTCCCTGTGTCATTTCTTCTCCTATTCGGACTTTGACTCGTTTCATATAAAGTTACAGAATAGCCTATTCTCTTTTATATTCACACTTATTTTCTTCAAGATCCAAAGTCTATTTACACTTCAAAATATGTAACGGCAGAAAAGATCAATTAAAATCTGATGAAAATTTTAATGCAAATTAAAATTGGTTGATTGATTTATTTATTTATTTATTTATTTATTCATTTATTTATTTATTTATTTATTTATTTAAATCCACCACCAACAGAAGCAGGC
Organism: Periplaneta americana; assembly: GCF_040183065.1. Lineage (NCBI taxonomy): Eukaryota > Metazoa > Arthropoda > Insecta > Blattodea > Blattidae > Periplaneta > Periplaneta americana. The sequence goes on along the minus strand of NC_091124.1, from coordinate 140,327,785 downwards.
TTCCAATTACAGGTGGCTTACATAGATAGGCTACATACACAAAATACATAATAAAAAAACAACAAAACAAACAACACAAACGAAAGAAAGAAAATACATAATGGTAATAGATGCTAGAATATAATATTACAGTTATATATAGTGCCAAATGTCAATATAATGATACAAAATTATTTAAAAACTAGAGTAAAAACATTATAATGCACTTCTTCATAATTTAAATATCTAAGGAAGTACAATTCTTTTTAATATTGTATGAAATTTTTCAATTGTTAAACTGAAATCCAATTGAGAATCACAGTTTAAAGACAGAGTTGTAAGTATTACACATAACAACCAATGGAGAGTTCTTGAAGAAAACAGTTCTGGGAATGGGAATAATAAAAGGTTGCCTATGACGTAATTCTGTTCTTTTTACATTGAACTGAAGGAATTATAAGAAAATCATAGTTATTCAATATACCGTTAACAGTCGTATAGAGTAAAATTTGGTTATTTATTAATCGTCGAGATTTTAAAGTTTTATAATTAAATTCAAAAAGCAACTGATTATATGAAATTTGCTTGTCATAAGACGACACGTGATGTTTTTTTAAAATATAAATAACGTAAAAATATTTTCTGTATCCTTTCTATTTGCATCTGATGGGACTGGAACTGAGGTAACCATATTACAGACGCATACTCTAGCTTACTTCTAACTAGAGTTTTATACATATAGGGTATCTATAGTATTTATATTTTTTAATTCTTTTGTATTTCTGATTATAAATCCTAATTTTCTATATGCATCAATTACCACGTGATTTAAGTGCATTTTAAAACATAAGTTGTGTGTAAAATAAATACCCAAATCCTTAAATGATTTTACTCTAGGTAACTTCACACCATTAATTTTATACGAATTTTGAGCAACTGTCTTATTTTTATAATATGTCATAAAGCAACATTTATTAAGATATAACAGAAGAAAATGATCGATACTCCATCTATATAGTCTGTCCAAATCATACTGTAGATCAAAAATTGTCTTATTGTTTGTCAATGACTTTATACAATTTAACATCATCAGCATATAGTAAACATTTAGTGTGCAAAATCTGTAATTGATAATTATAATTGATAATTAAATGTTTGAGATGGGCAGGACATGTAGCACGTATGGGCGAATCCAGAAATGCATATAGAGTGTTACTTGGGAGGCCGGAGGGAAAAAGACCTTTGGGGAGGCCGAGACGTAGATGGGAAGATAATATTAAAATGGATTTGAGGGAGGTGGGATATGATGGTAGAGACTGGATTAATCTTGCTCAGGATAGGGACCAATGGCGGACTTATGTGAGGGCGGCAATGAACCTCGTGTTCCTTAAAAGCCAGTAAGTAAGATAATTAAAAATACAAACTAAAACTATATGAGCTACAATAGTATTCCACGCGAACACTGAAATGTTAAGAAAACTCAAGACAATCGCAACAAAAAAGGAGACATATACACAGATACTATGGAAATAAATAAATTTCCACTTTCTATCTGAATTCGAAATCGAGTCCGCTGCATTTGTAGCCATAAACTCTGCTTGCTCGAATCACAACACAGATAGCAGAGGAATGTAGTAAAGTAAAATTAATGTCAAATTCAGAAGTAATTTTAGCCTGGAGAAAATTTACTGTTTCATCATCGAAGCTTGATCTCCATAACATATCAGCACAGTCTACTATATACAGTCGCGAAGCTTGAGGTGTTTTTTTGCAAATCTCGTGATACAGCGCTCCAAGCGGTTAGCAACTAGAAACAATAGACTGTCCATGGTCGACTTTGGACTGTGTCGTATTTCGATCGAGTGCTAGCTCGTTGAGTATTTCACATTGATGCTTGTGAAATGTTCGTTATTGGTTATAATGAAAATGTTAATGGCTAAAATATAATAATTGGAATAATAATATTGCACAAGGAGGAGACGTTTGTAGTGCTATAAATTGTAGCAACAGTAAGAGAAAAAGGCCAGAGTTATCCTTTTTCCGATTTCCGAAAGATTCAGAAAGGTTCCTGGGTTTCCACAAGAATGCTGTGCAGAAACAAAACTGTTAATTTGAAGTTCTTTGTGACTGTTAGAATACATTATATGCTTAAATTTCACAATGAAATATTTCAGTCTAACCGAAAGGACATTAGATACCGGTTAAAATTCTGTCACTTAGGCTGCTAAATTTCCAGAGAAATAAAGGTCAGGTCTACTTTTTTTTTTTCAGAGGATATATTTTTAATTGTAGCTATTAATTTTGTTATTATTTTTATGTGTTATTTTACTAAAGACGTAGAAAAATTAAGTTTGTTTTAATGAAATTTATTGATCACGTTTTATTTTCAATTCTGGTGGGATTATTATTGCTTAGGCCTACTTTTATCTTCAAAGGATATGTTTTTAATTATAGCTATTAATTTTGTTGTTATTTTTATTTGTTGCTTTACTAGAAACGTAGAAAAAGTCTGTTACAATAAAATTTATTGATCACGTTTTATTTCCAATTCTGGTGTGATTATTATTGCTTAACCTCATCCCACTTTGTTAACTACGTAAGCCTACACTACAAGTACCGGTACACGTAAGTTACTCAATTAATTCATATTTCCATTATTATTGTTGTAAAGAGAAATGCAAATTAATATTTATTGGTTTCATAGTTAATTATCGCTATAATCTTGAATGAGTGAAGCTATTATAGTAAATTTCAGTTCGTTTTGCACAAACAAAAATTATATTAACTTATTTCTTGCAGGTATCTTCGAGTTTATGGTGGAATTTAATATACTTCATTAAAATAATAAATTAACTTTATGCATTTAATATTTCAATAATGGAAGGAAGGTGTTAATTTTTCCAAAAGAACACGACAACGAAAGTGTAACATATTTTGTCGGCTGCTAGGAAAGAGATCTGCGATGATGAGGCGATAGTAGCGATCCTAGTGGTGGGCAACTACCCATGTTTGCATTTTTACTACATATTGAGCTTCGCGACTGTATATAGTAGACTGTGATATCAGTGACGTGGAAAACATTCCAACAACATCCAGTTCTTTGTTTTGATTTACGGATAGTGGCACTCTGGCTTCCTTTATGTATTTTTCACACGACATGGCATAGTAAGCGAAAGCAAATGGCGTATCGTATGTCTCCTTTATCTCGCGCTTCACTACCTTGTTGTTAGTACAGGAAAACAGAATACGCCAAGAAGCTGAATTAATTTCCTTTAATATGTTTATAATGTAGCTTTCGCGGCATGAGTTGATGCATCTATGCCTGCTTCCCGGGGCTATTAAATTAATGAGATTTATCTGCATTGTTCGTGTATGACAGTCAAACTACTCAATTGGTTTATGACTGTGTTAACTCCGAAATGCATCCGATTCCTAAAATGGTTTTAATAAATTTTATTAATCGTAATGCCGTCCGTGGAGTACGAAATGTCTGAGGTGCACAACTTAAACACTGCTGTAATGTCGCGGTTAGAGGATCGAACCCTGTCTATCTTATGAACTTATATTCATTGTCTATTGGTAGGACTGATAACCAATACTGTGTTAAGTGAGAGCTCCACGTTGTGTTTGCAATGTGTTACAGAAGTATCATTGCAGTCCGTCTATAGAGCGTTCGGAGTTTAGAAAATACCATTGTTTATAAAGGCGGAGTCTTTGCGGACATCCCTCCTATTGCAATATAACTAAAAAAAAGTTATATATTTTCTGACGTATACAAAATAACACAAGTAAATCTAAATACTGTAACTAAACATTGCCTTTAATGTACTTAAGTTATATATTAATTTATTTGAATTTCCAATAATTGAATTAATGACATTGTTTTACTTCTGTAATAACATAATATATACGTTAGAAAATATGTAACTACTTTATTTAAATTAGCTATATTACAGAGAGAAGGAATGTCCTCTAATAAGACGCCTAGACTACTTACACAATGGTGTTCTCTAAACTCCGAACGCACTATACCTAGGTAATGTAGATTGAGAAACTCTCAGATATGGAATTGCAAGCAGGGTGACCAGATTTTGAAAATAAACCGGGACACCCTTGCAATACTAGAGTGTGAAAGAAATTAACAGTACAAACTAAATTGAATTATCCATAGAAATATAATATAATGCTGTGTGGCGTGTTTTTTCTCCCTATGAGGGCGGGTGGGGAACATCCCATGCACCGCGACTTGAGGTCTATTGTGGGCCTCTTGGATGAGTTGCATGCCCACCGACCCCATCTACGCCGAACCGACCTAACTGCTAACACCCTGACGACCAGTCCCGCCATCCTTCCAAACCCGTGTACCATTCTACAACAGACCACCTCCCACATTCCCCCCCCCCCTCAAACGGTCTGAGTTGTAAGCTCCCGACGGAAGTGGGTTCTGCTGCTGGCCACCAACTACTACCATTGAGCTCTAACGCCATGCCCCCCAAGTGCCTTCATGGCATGTTACGGGGATACCTTTTACTTAAAATGGAGGAAACACCGTATGATAAAATATCGTGCCACTAGGTTCGCGCGTCGCCATGTTGGTGAGGGAATCTCTCTCTCTTTCTGACACAGTTGCTACAGTGATGTTATCTCCCAAGTCCGTGTATGCATATTGAAATTATTTATATTATGGGTTATCTTGAACTATTTCTTTCAATTTAATATGAGCTATGAATTCCCTACACTTGTACATAAACATCATAAATGAAATTAAGTATAATGTACTCCACATTACTCCTATCTAGGCCACATATTTACATGCACTACTCTCGATCAGGATATATGGGTTAGGAATGGTAAAGATTAAATTAAAATAAAAGTTAAATAGCTACGATATAAGAAAAGTACACAGTTATATTCATAGAGTTTTAAACATATACTGTTACTGTAGTACTGGTATAAACCGAAACATTTATTTTGAACTAGAAAGATTTATTCGCCCAAATTGTATAATTTTTGGCTTTGTCACACGTTTAAATACCTTACAAACAATATAAAATGATGTAAGCCTAACTAAATTTACCGATTTTTATGCGTACCGGTATCTATACTTTGACCTCAGAATATAAAACCTGTTACCGGTATACTTAATTGTATGCAATATAATAGCTGAGTTTCCTTTAAAATTTATTCTCTTGTTACCGTAACAGAAATACACTCAAGTAAAAAAGCCAAGTATAAGCATAATTAACACTAATTAACGGTAGAAAAACAGTAGAAGAAAAATTCATTACATCAATTTATCAAAATAACAATACACACAAAATATTACATCATACGGTACCGCACCAAAAGATCAATAATTAAGTATGAAATATATAAACATTATATAGAAACAGCGGTGAACTTCTGCCTAAGCAAACTAGGCAGGTGTCTAGGGCTCTAAAACTTGGAGGGGATCCCGGCCAGGAATAATAATAATAATAATAATAATAATAATAATAATAATAATAATAATAATGATAGTGCTATTTGCTGTGGCAAACTTTCGCGTGTTATAAATTGTTTTTTAGTCAACTGTTCGAAAACAGGTTTGAACCTCATAAGTGACGCTAATGAGGCATCACTCATGAAGCAACTAAGCCAGGAGATAATTGGATAGAGTTGCCATCTCTTTTCCCCCTCCATTGCATTCATCGATGACTAGTAACATATTTCACTAATCAGATGTATACAAACAATTGTTCTTCCTCTGACATATAAGTGATGTACTGCTGTTTGTTAGTGTATATATATATATATATATATATATATATATATATATATATAACACGTATCAGCCAGAACCTCAATCAGAAGTACCGGTAATCTTGTAATTAAAAATATAAACGAATATAATTGGTACTTGTCTACTTCCTTTCTAGGTCTGCTTGTCTATTTTCGTTACGTTAAATAAATCCTACTCTGTTAATTGTCTAGGGTCTCCGGGTCTCTATGTCCAGGCTTGTTTGGAAAAATAAAGTAGGCTTATACGTCATTTCTTTGTTACTCAGTCTTACGTACGGCACAGCCGTATGCTGCACAATATTTCACCATTATAACTGCAAAATTAAAGAAATATAATTTATATATATATATATATATATATATATATATATATATATATATACTTCTTTCAACAAAACAACCATTTCCCATGTGCGTTAGAAAGAGAGAAAGATACGCCTCAGGTGTGCCAATAGTACGGAAGTTACACGTCACGTTTTTTTCAGAATTTCTCTACAGGAGTTGTGTATCCAGTTTATAATGTTGAGATCGCTGACTACTACAGCTTGACATATCCACGGAGGGAGGCCGAGAGAGTCAGCATCTTCGGAGGGCCGCCACAGATGCGATCTGAAAACCAAGTAAGTCAACCAGAAATGAAGAGGAAAGGATGATAAGTGAGAAAAGGAAGTGACGAGAATGGAGTTCTATACGCCTGATGAAATTATCTAATATTCATGCATATGAGTGTGGTTATACCCCGAAAAAAACCTCACCTAGGCAACTTGTCCTAAGCGGGGAATCGAACCCCGGCCCGCGAAGACGCTACCACTAGACCACAGCGGTGGACAGTTTCACGTGTTAATATTGAACTAAGTTTATAAATATCTAGTTAACTAGTTCCAGCTTGGGGGCCATCCTCAGAACGGCTGAGTAAATTCTGTGTTAGGAGAGATAAAATCCAAAAAGGTTAGCTGTCCCGTAACAAGGGATGCCGTTCAGTTACAGCTACGTAATTATTTATATTTTTTGTTGATATACAAAAAAGTGTATTAGCTAAGTTTTTCTTGTCTTTCCTTTTTTTTCCTTTGCGTTTTAGCAGCCATCCCTTTAACCAAATTATATATTTATTCATTTATAAAACTGTATAATTGGTGATTTACAAATTAACAAAGATAATTTAAAATTTGTGTAGATAGATTCTGCAGAATTGATGTATTGATATGAAATCTATGGAAAAAATGTACATAAACATTTGAAATAGTTCCACGTACTCCAGACAATAATCCAATAACCTCCCAGCGATTTTCAGGTACGGTATGTTATATTTTTCTTCCAGGTATTTGAAGCAGGTTCTTACAAGGGAAGTGTTTCGGCTCGAACAGGAATTTTTGGTTAAAATTTGTACAGAGGCTTACCTCGCAATGGTGATGAAGATTGTAAAACAGTAAAACATTCATTTGTGTAACTCTTCGTTTGGTTGGTATTGATCAATACAATTCTTCAAAAATGTACATGAGGATACTCTATAAAATGCATGAAACAGCATGGAGCAGAGCAATAAGCACAACACGCAAAAGCAACAACTGAGCAATCTTCTGAATCACACTCCATTGCTGTAAAATCAAATTCCACCTGAATTACATTTTTGAAGTCCGAGACTTGTTCAGGATTCACGTAACCAGCTGACTGCCAGAATACTGAAGCATAGGGCGGTATACTGGAGCAGGCAACTGGTTATGAACAACAGAGTGCATTTTCATTGTAAACACTCGATTTCCCAAGTTAAGTTCTGGATTTTCAGCAAGAGTACTTATGTAATCTGTCATCCTCCGAGCATATATTTTGTATTGTCTAAAGAAATAAGACATCCAGAGGCTGGATATATTTATTTGTTTTAAGTGGTATGATCATACATTCTATATCCTTGCCTTGGAATGATTCATTTATCAAGGTTGTGTCCTTGTGCGCACTCCATGAATCACAGAACAGTATATACTTTTGATTAGCTGCAAGATTTTCAGATAGACCGTTGGAGAAAAATGTTCTTAAATGATCTTTAGACATTATACCATTCCCACTAGCTTCTACATATTATGTATTTGGGAGGTTTTCTTCAATCTGCTTGCTTATTTTTGGGCCAAAACTTTTTTTTCTTGAAAACAGATATACAGTTTTTTTTTTCGATAGATGACCACTCATTGAAAGTCCTACATCTGTTGCATAGTCCACATCTGTGGAGTAACGGTTAGCGCGTCGGGCCGTGAAACCAGATGGCCCGGGTTCAATTTCCGGTCGGGGCAAGTTACCTGGTTGAGGTTTTTTCGGGTTTTTCCCTCAACCCAATATGAGCAAATGCTGGGTAACTTTCGGTGCTGGACCTCGGATTCATTTCACCTGCATTATCACCTTCATCTCATTCAGACGCTAAATAATCTAAGATGTTGATAAAGCGTAATAAAATAACCTACTAAAATAAAAAAAAATCTATTGTATAACTGTGGGTGATATTGTATGTCGATTGAACTAGTGCAGCTGTTGACTGCTCTCCTTTTCTGGACAATGTACACCCGGATGTTCGTTCATAATTAAATCCACTTTGGTCGAAAATCCAAATATATTGTGGCTGTATTTGCAGATTCACAATTTTCTGCTTCACTTCCCCTACAAAACGGCCCCCACATTCACGAATTTCTTGTTCTTCTTTTATGTCTTTGGATGTCGTAAAAGAACTTATATGTCTACGAAAAATTCTATTTTCCTTTTTGAGAGTTTAATGAAAGTCGTAGAGCATTTGAAATTGGTGTGCCCTATGGCGTTTGCTCTTTGCATAGTCCAATACGTCAGATGCCAGTAATGAATACATTTTCCCTCAATTCTCGACTTGTAAAATTGGGATATAACAAAATCTTTTATAGCTTTGTCCTTAATTACTTTATTCCCTCGTAAACATTTCTCACGTCTTTCTTTTCTTTTTTCCCCACATACTCAAATTTGTTTATAGATTGATGTCTTTTCAACAAGGCAGCATGAGATGTCACCTTTGATGGTATTTTGTGGTAATCATCATAAATTCCGAATATTTTGTTATAATACTGTTATCATTTGTTTTCTTTTTTGGAGATGGGTCATAATCACTAGAACAGCTAGCTTCTCTTCGGGGCGTAGTATTTCCATCACCAGCACTAGCACCACGCTCTTGATCTTGAATAATATTACGATATCCTTCGCCTTTCTCAAAGTCTTTTTCATCGTACACAATCCTGTCCAGTGTTATTTCGTTGCTAAAATATAATTGATTTTCCTATTTCTGAACTATTAAATTCATCAAAAACAACGCAAACATATGGTCTTCATTACCGACAGTGTCCGTTTTAGGATAAATACAACCACACAGGCGTATACAAACTCAAATGTAACACCTGCAACAACTTCTACATAGGACAGACAGGCAGATCATTTCAAACACGTTACAAAGAACACATCACAAATGCTAACCACACCTACAGAGACATCAACATCAACACAGACATGGAAATTCTACACATCCAACCAAAAAGCCAGAAACTAAACACACTAGAACAATACGAAATATACAGACACACAAAAACACATCCAAATGAAATTCTCAACACACAACTCAATTTCAGAACACACACATTCTTTGACTCCACGTTACACTACACAAACACACCCCCACAAGAAACAAAACAAAAGGCGCCAAGACCAGCAACAAGCAGTTCTGAAGAAGGCCAATAGCAGGTCGAAACATGTTAACCAGGTACGGTAAAATTTAACACGAGAAAGACATATAATACATATTCCGAAATAAATTCTCCTCAGTTTAGATGTCAATATGTTTAAAACATTTAAAATATATATTTAGAGTTTTCCTTTCGTCCATTTTCACTTTCCTTCCAAGCAACAAGAGAAACTGTGCACGCGCCAACGAGATATAAACTGCTGTCTCTAGCTGTTGTGAGGAGGGTAAGATTCTCCAACCCCTTAATTTGTACAGTGCTCTCCCCACCCCCTCAACTTGTACAGTGCTCTAACAGACAAACCACACATTAGACAAACGAATGCTTTTGGGAGCTTTACAGAGATGTAAAGATGGGCCTCTATACAATTTTCAACACGAAATTCCTGTTCGAGGCGATACCCTTCCCTTGTTAGTGCCTCTTTTTTTCACGATCTACTTCTTTACTCTTTATATTTACTTTTTCAAAACACATTGTTGAGCTAATAACAAAGCCAATCTGCATCTTCACAAGGATAGAAACAATTTTCAAATGTTTGATTGGAGGAATCGATTAACACAGAGATGAACCTAACTGATTCCAATTCCTTCACAATAGCCTTTATTGCAAAATGGACCAGCACATTCACTAAAATTTAGATTGCTTAGATTTTAGTGTAACCGTAAGTACATAAAGCTGTTTCTGTTTCTATTAAAAACTTCCTAACAATGGAAGAAGTTTAAACTGCAGTTATGTTTGATGGTGTTACAATAGTAAAAGTTCTTCTGCTACGAATTTAAATTCTTCATTTGCTGCGACTCTTGACTTGAAAAAAGGAATCATTTTTTTACGGTGATGGAGTTTTAATGCTTCTTTTCGTTTATGTCATTGATGTCTGTGAGGCCGAAAATTTTTAGTTACACAGTGTAAGCTCTACTTTGTCTTTCCAGTTAAAGTTAAAGATTTTCCGTACATTCAGAAATTAATCATTCAGTGAAATCTTTCCTTTTGGCATATTAAAGAAAACTCTCAATTTATTATACTCACAAATGCACTGCCAATAAGAAGCACATGCTACCAAAACAAAGCACCAAATTACCAAATCGGAAACCGGAAACTGTTCGAAAATTTTCATTGGCTACATTCTCATCACTGCAATTGTTGGAAATAGGACAGCCCAACATGCTTAGATTGAAATGTGATCATTTTAACTCGGTCTTAGTCGTACTAATCAAGAAGGTGTTGACTTTTCGGAGAAGGTTGATATACGTGTAAATTCGGCGAAAATCCAACTTTTTCATAATAATTAGCAATTGATCGATTTTAAAAAACCGGAACATTTTGCGTACCGAGAAAATTTTTCGGGACACTGGGACAAAACATCCAAAAACTGGGAGACCGTTCCGGTAAAACTGGGACGTGTGTTTACTCTACTTATATGGGAACTTTCCACAAAATCAGATTCAAAGCGCTTTTGTTAAAGAATAAACTGTAGTCTATAAAGTTGCAGTTTCCAATAGAAATTTCAGGATACAAAACACTGATTTGAAATATTACGTAAAGTGTCCCTTTCCATTGGTAATTGATTAACCTTTTTTCTTGTTAAGGGAAGGACCTACAGGAAATCTCTTTTCTCATAGGCCTATTATTTTAAGTGGGACCTCTATTTCCGTAACATCGTTTCATATTAATGTATGAAGCCTTTTAAATACAACATTTTCAGTTTTGTCTTTTATAGTTCAGTCTCAGACATAATGTGCAATATTATTAAGAAAATGGTATTTCTGCTCTCAGGAGTATCACAGAACCACAAATCTGTCTTAAATGAAAACTAAAAGGCTCCTAATCAATTTTGTTTGATGATTTTTAGATTTTTTTTTATTTTTATTTATTTATTTATTTGCATTTTTATGAAGAGAAAGAAAAATTGCACGTCTATTTTTAGCTTATTCTTTAATTTGCAATTTGACAATTTTCTCTTACAGAATTATTCATGTAAAATGTAAGAATATGCCCTGAAAAGTTTATTAAATTATTTATATTATTGTCTAAGTTACTACACATTAAATGTTGAAAAATGTAAAATAAACACACTCCGGATATTCAAGGGGACTGGAGCGCAGCGGCTATTTAAAAATGGCGTAAAAACAGTTATTTTCTTCCTAATTATATTTCAATTTCGCTCAAATGAAGTCCATACTATAAAGTATTTTTAGGCTAAAAATAAAAGAAATATATATTAATTTTGACACATTTGGTCATTCCTTTAGGCAGTGTAGACCCTTCCCCGTAACAATGGCAAGTCAAATGCGTCACACTTCACACTACAGTAAAAAAAAAAATCGCATCAGTATATTAGGTGGTGAGAAAACTGGTCATTTACAACAAGAAGTTTAAATTCAAATTGTTCCCATCAAATACAGTTTTCAGGCTATGAATTTTTTTATTATTGTTTAGGAAAGTTATTTTTCAGCCTGTAATAATTCAATTGTAGCAAAACAACACCCAATTAATGAAATAAAGTAATCACAGTAAATAGTGAAACACTGTTAATTACGTACCGTCATTTTCCATAACTATGGTCCTGGAACACAACTATGGTCCACGATACAACCATTCAAAGAACGTAGAAGTGACATAGATCATTCGTAGATAGCTGCAGTGGCTTGCTTATGAAAAACTCTGAATATATAATATATATTAATACCGAAATTCATGCAATATTTATCATAAATAATATCGGCATATTCAGTCATCTTACCCTGTCATAGAAACACTTATTTTGCGGATTTTTTCGCGTTTTACGTATGTAGGGCTAACCACTTAAAATTTTTCTACAAACCGTGATGAACATATGCATGAATTTACATTATTCCTTTATTTTTACAAATTTTAATATCTTGGAAATAATCCGTGCTAAATAGAAAATAAAAAATGACTTCAGATAATGTTATTTTTATTTAATTTATTGGTAAGATCTACAACTTCACGTAAAAACAGCTTGTTACTGCATAAAAATATGCAATACAAATGCGTATTCTTTACGTGAAAATCATCTCTCTTTAATTCAAAGGTATTTTAATTTATGTGCATATACAGAATATTTTTCACTGCAACCACAGTCAGTATAAAATTGTTAGTGTGTCTTCATTAACACGAAGTGCGACTTGTTTGGATTTACTTCATGGAACCGTTGTATGTGACTTGCTTGCATAGGCGGAGTGAGAACCGTTCCTTGGGAGGTGGGGGGGGGGGTTAAGCAAAACCATAGAATCCCCATATAACAGTGTATCGGGAACATCATTTACCTCCTCCCCCTGTCACAGCTTGACCGTAGTACAGTATATCGGAATATGATCATTTAATAAAGGTATTTTCGGGGGGCATGTTTCTTATAGTCTTACATCCATATCCGCGATGTTTCGGACCGAGTTGTATAGGGCTTGAACTTTAAGGTCAACTACATTATAATAGGGCATGTCTTAAAACAATCTACCTCTTTTTTTTCTCTCATACAAAAACATATCATGCATCAATAAAACTACGTAACATTGCTAACAGAAACTTTTTTATATGAAACTTACTTTCCTGAAGATATCACATGAAATGTAAACTCTAATAATTATTTTATTTAATCTCGTCTTTAAGTTTACACATTATACCGGCTCACTTTTTTTTTTTTTTTTTTTTGCAATGTGTTATTCATACATCTCCAAGTGTCGGCCTGAAGACCTGCAGACTTCTAACACATGAGTACAGGCTGTTACAAAAGAAACATTACAGTGCTTCTATTTCTCAAATGAGGTATAGAAATTCTTATCATTCAGAAATTTAAAATAAATATTATAGTCCAGACACATGATCTGAAGACATTAATTCATTAATTTAAGCACAGAAACTTAATCATAAACAAAAGCTATTTTAGAGCTATTTTATATTAAAGCTATCTATTTTAGATCTTTTGAATTCAGTATTTTCTAACGTTAAAAGTCTAGGGAAAAAAAAGAGTTCACAGAAGTTTGGGGGGGGGGGGAAGTGCCCTCTCGTGCCCCCCCCCCAATAACTCCGCCTATGCTTGCTTAGTCTAATGTTTTTGGACCACAAATATAACATTTATATATACCTAATAAGAATAATAATAACAATAGTAGTAGTGGTAGTGGTAGTGGTAGTGGTGTGATATTAGTGTTACGACAGCCCATGAAGGATCCAGGCCGACTTCTGGTCTCACGTCCACACGTCTCTGCAGAAATAAACAATCATCCAACTAGTGTGGGGGTAACGTGTGGTTAACGCCATGATCCCTCCAGCCTTATAATTGATTTCCGAAACCAGATTGCTCTACCTATCGTAGCTCCCCAAATTCATTACGATTCTGGGTAGACATCGGTCCCATACTGGTCGACATGTCATGGCATCCTGAGAAAATTCCTTCGCCACGAGGACTCGAACCAGCGCTCATTCCGCAACGCCAGTGCAGGCATGATGTCTTATACACTACGCTAAGGCGTAAATTCAGTTTTAATTACCTCCAAAGTACTGCTTCTAAATACATAAATTAGTTCTTGTAGCTTAGATTGTTATTAGTTATTTCATATAAAATGTATTGGAAAATGTAATTTAGCTGTGTAAAAAATTTCTTTTGATATCCTTTTTATCTCTTTCGTATTACTTCTGAACATACTAGTCTTCCCATTGTGAACAATCGTTTATGTTCGCCATTGATCATCAGATCCATGGTCACATCACAATAATAGTACGACTGCACGTAACATTTCATTTGAAGAACGGTGGCCGATTCGTAGCTAAAATAGAGATTTCCTCGTCAAATGAGCTTGAGTTCAATTCCCTGAAGATTATGTAAGATTAAGATGTATAGAGCAGCTGTACAGCATATTATTTCCGAATATTTAATCCACCTATGCTGTATTACCTTCATATGGGCTAATCATATCTTCTGAATAATTTAATAAGGTAGTGTTACAAGAAAACCTAGCTCAACTTCTACCACAAATTCCACTTGGATTGTTCAGGTTTTGAAACAGTCTCTCCGGCGTGAAAATCAAATGCACCAATCATTTTCATAACGATGAACACCATTCTTTTTTATAGAAAAGCAAGAGGATAGGCGATAGGCTATACTCCTGTTCATGTGACTTACAGAAGACTAGTAGCATAAAAACATTTAAAATGTATGCGATCGCGCTACCTTACAAGAGAATTTGAGACTGAAAGAGTTTATGTAATCAAAGTCTGTTGGCCACTTGTGTCACTCCGTTTTTGTGTTATAGGGCCTTTGGTCCACTACGTTCCGTCCACTTTTTTTTTTGTCTACTGACACATTTGTCCATTTCATAATTCGTCCATTAAGTTTCATCCACTAATCATTTAGTCCATTTTCAACCATTTATTTTCAAGAATTCAAATTCTAAAAACAATTTTTTCGGTAGAATCAATGTTTGCAAATTTTGGAATTAGGCTCAACTCGACCACCAAATCCCATATCTTGTTGTGAAATTGTGAGATGAAGGTAGGATACTAATAAAGGTAAAGGTAGCTCCTTCACATGCCATAAAGGCACTTCGGGGACATGGAGATAGAGCCCCATGCTTTCTTGATCTCGGCACTAGAATGAGGTGGTGTGAAATGAATACCAATAATAAGTAAATTTGTAAATGAATAATTTATATTTACAGAAAGTGACGATTTTAGAAACAATATAATTAGGCCTACCGATACTAAGCTTTTGGCGATTAATACATTTTATCAGTGCTCTATGTGTATCAGAATGGACTATATGGGATTTAATGAAAGAGTTTTATTATGACGCTTTCCAGAAAAGTGGAATTATTTACGTGGTTATTTTCGTACTGAAAATGCACAAATATCTAAGGTACCGTACGTTTAAGAGAACCTGGACATCAACACTTTCCATCCTGGCACTTTTACAAATTGCTATTGTTTTTAAAGACAATTTTGAAAAAGCAGAGTAAGTTCAGCTACATTGACTGGCAGGCGCAAACAAGCTTCGTTCTGATCACCCTGACTTTCTGCCCAGCCAGCAACTAGCTAAAGCCTTGGTTTTTCTGAATCGACGCATGCGAGATACGAGATGCAAGGCCGCCGCGCGCCGCTGCGAACCATCTTCGCAATGACGCTGCGACAGTGCTGCTCATCGGAGTGACTACAACCGCGGAGGAATCGGAGATTACGAATAAAGCTCTCCACCGGTGATCTCCGTTACTACCGTAGGTGGAACAGGGGACAAACGGAGGGATGCGGGGGTTCGGAGAGAAGCGACAGTTAGCTCAAGGACGACCGGCGCGTACGGACTGACGGTAGTTGTGAGTGGAATAAAATGGCACCAAATCGGATATCCGTCGCATGGAAATTCTTTAATTTAGTTGAAGGTAATAATAAAGTCGCACACCGTAAACTTTGTGGGCGAATTTACTCTAAGGGTGGTGGAACTTCGAATTTATTAGACCATTTGAAGCGATCGCACAATCGCGAACTTGATGAAATCAATTACGCAAAACATTTGATACGATTTATTTTTAAATTGTTTTAGTGCTATTGTTCCCAAAGGCTCACAGTCTTTGAAAAAGTCTTGAAATTTTTCTAAAACGTAACTTTCGAGGCAATAAAAAACAAATGAAATATTTACAAGACGACTTGAGTTATATTTTACTGTTTAGACAACTTGAGTTATATTTTACTATTTGGATTAAAATATTTCTGAATGAAACTAAAGAAACATCTGGTAATAATAGCCTATAATTACAATTATCCTTAAGTTGATGCCCACTTATATTTTTATTACAGAGCAAGAGTGGCGCGTTTTAGAAGAGGCAGTTCAAATGCTGACACATTTTAACACAATAATCTCACAATCCTGTCCGGTGAAGAATCTGAATAAATTATGTTGGACAGTAAACTTTATCCCATTGATAGCCCACGTTTCATTTGTTTCATTCTGAAGCTCCCTTAATATATTTTACGTTAACTAAACCGATTAGAATAATAATTGACAAACCCTGTTTGCGATTAAACCAGAGTTTCTAGGAGAATTAAAGTATTAGGTTGTTATTCATAGACATTTCGCTAGCCCGCGCTACGAGCGTACTAAACAGGATTCATATCATATCATATAGCTAACACTGTTTTATGAATACGAAAAACGTTAGTTCGCTGATCATCCACCGAAAGCCAGCGCTAAGAATGTCTATGAATACGGCCCTAAATGTTTACATTAGCTACTGAAAAGCTTTACTTCTGCGTTAGTTTTGCAGTTAAATTGAATGTTATTAATTTGATCAATGACATAAAACTAATACGGCTTTCCACATATACAGTACTATGAATTTCAAAACTAGAAAAAAAAATCTGTCAGCTAACGTAGCACTTTAAGCAACACAAAAAAAGAGCCGAAGAAAGAGAGAGAGATTAACATAAAAGAGAGATTAAACAACAAATTAGAACTTATTTTAAAAGATACGCGGACGTCAGCGGACTCGAATCACTACCTGATCCGATTAAAGGAATGCTCAGCGGAAAGACAGTGTATATCTGCGCCACAGCACATATGAATCATTCCACGTCAAATCGCACAGCAATAAAACACGACCTTCTCGGAAGGGGTCGAATTTTTTTTCATGAATTCCAGACATCAAATAAGGAGACCCGTATTTTTTTATTTTCACAATTATTAATTATTTGTGTAGTTATGAATATTTGAAGTTACGAAAATTATGCGCGCACTGTTACATAAACTCGCATGGAACTCTGTGTCTACATATAATTGAGATTTTCGGTTTGGCGCATTTGAAAGACGAAATACAACACTTTTTATTACTTTAGGCCTATCACAAATAAATTTAAAATTTGGCCTATTTTTT
This sequence comes from Periplaneta americana, assembly GCF_040183065.1. Classification (NCBI taxonomy): domain Eukaryota; kingdom Metazoa; phylum Arthropoda; class Insecta; order Blattodea; family Blattidae; genus Periplaneta; species Periplaneta americana. The sequence continues at coordinate 140,310,408 of NC_091124.1, read as the reverse complement.
TAATCGTTTCTTTTTCAAAGCAAAATTACTATATTAAATAGCCAAGTTAAAAATCTGAAAAAATATAGATTTGTTCGCTGATGTATTATCTGTAAACTACTGCATTTATAAATATGGGATCGGCACCCATACATTTGTAACAATTTATTTTCCGGAGGCATGCACGCGCTCGCGATGCCCAGCTAATGAACTGCTTGCAGCCATAGGCTAGAAGGCTGCCCGTGGAAATTCCCCGTTGCATCTGATGTCACAATACTAATCATCAAATGATTAATACCTTAAGGAACAGTAAATATCTTATCTAAAATTATTTTATTATTGTCAGCTTATCTAAGAGGGGAAGTCCTTCACAGATTACACTGCAATATAGCCAAGTGTTTGATGATAGCAAGGCTGGGAAAGGCAGTAAACTTTATGGCAGTAAACAGATGGCAGGAGAGAAAAATAATCAGTTTGGGTTTGAATTTCGCTCAGTGATGTGACTTCTATACAACATGAGTGATGGTAAAGATCGCGTAATATATAACAAGTGTTTAAATCCATTTACCTTCCTAATCACGCTTTTAAAAAGAAAGTCGCGACTTATTGATAAAGCTCAATTTAAAGGAGACTTTGAGTGTGCAAATGTGTGGTTTGTTCCGTAAAAATCAGTCAATTTCCGGATAGGTCAGGTGAAATTATATGTGAAGCCGGTAGTTCTTGTGATATTAATAAACATGAATCAAATGAAAGTGCGGACAGAGAAAGTGATTATCCCAGTACTTCTTCTAGCAGTTCTATGGATACAGTGCTAGAAATCAGCAATATTGAGGAATTAAACAAGAGCTTGATGTCAATAGAATCCCCTATCAAGAAAAGAAAGATACAACAAAACGATACCCCCGTAAAAAGTTTCAAAAGTAAAAGGCTCCCTAGCATGTTAAGTTTTTCATGTAGAAGATGCATCATCATCCATTCAAAAGTCAGCCATATTTTATTTTTGACGGAATGCAAAGAAAGGTACAATCTGAAAATTACATAGTTATTGCAGACTTTTCTGAAAATTATTCATTTGTAATACAAGATTCAATACAAGGTGTGCATTGGAACATATGCCAAGCCACAATACAATACAATTTTAATTTTACTTCCTACTTTATTTTATTTTATATTCTCTTATAGGCCTATTAATATTATATGTGAACTGTGACCGAACACGAGCGCTGCTCATTCGGTCTCAAATTTTGTTAATACTACTGCATCTCCTTTTTTTTATATTGATTGTATTATTTTATTGCTATTTCTCTTGTTTGTAATTGAATCGGTGAGTTGGAAAAGGGGTCAAGTCCATCATTTTTCAAAATGGCGTTTATTGGCGATACCTGACTGCTATGTCTGTACGCATCGTTTGGTGGGTCATGTCCCGTCCACAGAAGTGTCCATTAGATTGGTATTGAGTTGGAGAAGGGGTCATGTCCGGAGATGACCCTTTTTCGAAGTATTCCATGGTAAGATACTAGGTGTCACACGTGTCACGGAATTGTGTCGGCCTATAGTCAGAACTTCCATTTTGTTTTAAACTGTTTTTGACGTCTGTTGTGTTAAGTTCAGTGAGTGAAACTTCTCTGATGCAGAGTTTATTAGTCGATAACAATGAGTAATGACAATGATACAACCAGCAGTAGTGGAAATGTGTTACGGCGAAAACGTCGACGTCGCGATGTGAAAAACTATTCACCGTACAAGAAGAAAATTGCACAAGTTAAGGAGAACCTTTCACAACATCTAGGGGGAAACATATCCCACCTCGCAAGACTGGGTCTGACTGTTCGAAAGTATTGTTTATGCTATTGACGCGTAACACTAGCGGATTGTTTACTTTATTAGTTATCACACGTACCACTTATCCACTAGAGATTATGTTTTTGTACGTGTCATGTTTTACTTGCAGGTGTCAAATGAGATACTTTGTGCATTTTCCAGTGAACAAAAAACACAGATAATTAGCAGAATCAAAGTATGTGACAACAAAAATGATCAAGACTCGTATTTACAGTGCCTCATTCAATATCACGCTGTTGAAAGACACAGAAGCCGGAATAAAACAACTGAATCTACCCCAAAACCCAAGACATATTCGTATGAATATTATGTGAATGTGAGGGTGAAACAGTGAAAGTATGTAAAACAGCACACATAAACTTACACAGTGTTTCAATGAAACGAGTGGAGCGTTTGCAAAAGCTGCTGGTTCAAGATAAATTGCCGAAAGATCAACGAGGTAGAAGTACCAGTTCCCGACATAATGTCATAACAGGAGACATTTTCCTCTCAATCCATGCCTTCATAAAGTTGATTCCTGTACATGAAGTGCATTACAGTGACACAAAGAAGTGCTATTTTTCAAGCAATTTGAACATGAAAATTCTTCACAACATGTTTATCACGAAAAATCCTCAGAGTGGGGTGAAATATGACTTCTTTGTGAGTTACATGCATGAAAATTTCAACATCGGGTTTGGGCAACCGCAAGTTGATGTTTGTAGTTACTGTGAAGAAAGGAAGACAAAATTGCGGATTCCTGCATTATGTGATGCAGTGAAAATGGTTGCTGCTGGTGAAATGAGTATTCATAATCGTATAGCAAAGAAATTCTACCACAAAATGCAGGAAGTTCAGCAATTGTGCAAAGAAAGAGACGATGTGGCAGGCTTTGTCTCTGATTATATGCCAAATCTTCCGCTACCACACATTCCTGTCCAAGAGATTTTCTACTATCGGCAGCTGTGGGTGTATGAATTTTGTGTTCATAATTTGAAATCGGGCGAAGCATACTTTTATTCCTACCATGAGGGTCTTGCTAAAAAAGGACCAAATGAAGTATGTACTTGTTTGTTGCACTGCATCATGGAAAACCTAACTTTTGATGTGAAGCAGTTGTATTTGTTTGCTGATAATTGCCCTGGCCAAAACAAGAATCATATCGTTCTTAGATTCTTGCTAACAATGACGCACCTTATTCCAGAGATACATTATTGCTTTCCCGTGCATGGTCACTCATTCAATGCATGTGTTCGCGACTTTAGAGTCGCAAAAAGGAAAATAAAACGAAAGGACAGGATATATACTCCAAAGGAATATGAAACTTTGATAAGTTCATCGCGTCAGAAGAAAAACTTCAGAGTCATAAACCTGGAAACAGAAGATATTCTGAACTTCAAGTCGTGGTGGCCAAACCACTACAAAAGGAATGTTACCTCAGTGTGCTCTTATGGTAGCAAAACAAAAGCGAAGTTTCAGATATTTATGTACAGCCACTTCACTTTCCGTTGCGATTGTCCCGGAATCATTGAAGCCAGGACATCCATTAATGACCTCTCTACAGTACAGTTTTCACTGCTCAGAGGAAGATGTAACGCAGATCTTCCAGATTAACAAGCATATAGTGAATCTGTTCCAATAAACAGGAAGAAACTAGATGATGTAAAGAAAATTCTGCAATACCTACCTGACGAGCACAAACCATTTTATGACACTATCTGCCAGTGGCCAGCAAAGGATGGAGAAGATAAAAATGGCTGAAATATACCTACCATTGTCTGCATTTGTGACTGTATTTTGGGTACATTGTGAATAAACGTATATGCACAAAACACTCTTTCATTGATATCTAACGTACGAAACATATAACCTTGCATAAAATGATCATTCCCCTGCAAACAGATGGCTAGTGGCCTCAGCAATGTCACCAGGTTCGAAAAGGGGTCATCTCCTAGTACGTTTAAACTGGATTACTGACCACACTCAATGTCTAAATTAACTTGTAATGGTGTAAATTGTTTCACCCTGGAACCCATTGCTTCGTAGCAACTCCACGACACCATGCTTAAACTCTTTGTGTAGTAAAACAGTTTTTTGTCTCTCCTGAACAATTTACTTTTCAGGACATGACCCCTTTTCCAACTCAACGATTCAATTATATTCTTTATTCTGTATATTTAAATAAATAAATATACCGGTATATATATATATATATATATATATATATATATATATATATAAATCCTTTAGTAGTATATTTCAAAGGAGAAACAGAAATTCGTTACAAAAGTAATGTCATCTCAGAAACCATGAAACATGACACCGATCCCTTTCACTTTTTTCAATCCGAAGCAATCAATTTCTTAAAGCAAGAAATCAACGATATGAAAAAAATCATCTACTTTTCCAATGGATCAAGTACACAAAAAAAAAAATAATTGCTTACATAAAGACGATTATGGAATTAGTGCTGAATGACACTTCTTTGCAATGTCGCATGGTAAAGGTCCATGTGTTGGCATTGGAGATACTGTTAAAAGACTTGCCACGAGAGTTAGCCTATACAAGATCCTATAACAACACCAAAAAAAAACTGTTTGGTTAGTCACAAAAAACATTTCTAACGTGTCATTTATATTTTGTCCATTCAATAAGCACAAAAACCACACTGAAAATTTGCAGGCCAGATACCATAATCTAAAACCAATAACTAGTACATTAAAATTATATTCTTTTATTCCGTTGTCAAAAACTGAAGATTTAGTAAAACAATTTTCTTTCAAGAAAGAAGGTAGGCGAATGAAAATTTAAAGTGTGAATGAAAAGAAACATTTGAAAAGCATAATGTACAATTATTTGAAGATATCATAATAAGTAAATTAGCAGCGTTTCCTCGAGTAACTTGATCCGTACTGGGTGTAATGTTGCAACGTTCAGTCAATTATCCAGCGCCGATAAATCTCTTAGCGCGCTTTAACGCTTCTCGTCCACTGCTGCTGCGCCGACCGCTACACATTCTGGCATAAGTAATTAAATTTCCATTAAACTATTGGAGATCCCATTCTGATTTTTTCTGGAATTATTAAGAATACTTCAGTGCACCTAGTAGGCATTTTTTTTAGATTTTTAATAGGGCTATTTCACATTGATGTATATGTTTTAAAAATTGAATTATAAAAAAATATTTGAAATAGTTACATTAAAATTAGTTAGTAAATATTTAATAAAAGACAGTACTTTAAGCTTTTAAATGCATTTTTCAAAAAAATTTTAACATCAATATCGTCAGAAATATGACGCTTTAAATGTTGCATTGTGCGACATTTTTAACGAATTTTAACATGTAATATTTTAAAAACATGTGGACTTAGGAGGAAATAAAAATACACGTGTTGGTTTATGAGACCCATAGAGTTGGTAAAAAAGAATATAAACGCAATCAGAAATATGAAGGTCAAAATTTGTATAATTTTGTGCGATTTGACGTGGAATGACTATATACAACCTGCGCGCCATCAATCGGAGATAACCGGAGGTCCCCGATTGAAAGCGCGCAAACAACCGCTCCGGAGAAAACTTAATCATAAGCAGCACTACGCTGCGAGGCTTGTGGTTTCTCAAGCTGCGAGTTCGCGTGGATCAGTCGCTGAGCGCGTGGTGTGTCCAATGGATCTCGTCGTCTGTTTGCTAATGTTGGAAGAGGAAGTTAATGATGAAGAGGAAATGATCCTACGTTTTTCTGGTGAAAACAGTGATATCTTGAAGAACGGGAAAAGCGAGGGTGCCTACAATATTCTTGTAAAACGCTACCTGATTGATAGTGAAACAAAATTCGGAAGTTATTTTAGAGTCTCAAGAGACCTCTTCTACAGAATTTTGTATTTAATTAAGGAAGATATTACGAAGATACCGACTAAGAAGTAGCGAAGAACCATGTCACCTGAGGAAAAACTTTGTTACACTAAGGTGAGTAAAATAGGTTAATAGACTTTAACTTATTCCATAAGAAAATGAATATGACTGAGATTTTCAAAACTAATTTCTATTATTATATTTGAAACACCAAACAGTATATTTTTGCCAGTTTTTCATAAGATATCAATATAAAAAGTAAAGATTAGGAAAAATTTATGATTATTATTGAACATGAAAAAATTACAAATTAATAATTATAATTTGCCAACACTAAACAGTATATTGTTGCCAGTTTGCATAAGGCATCAATATAAAAATTGAAGATTAGGAAAAATATAAGACTATTTATTGAACATGAAAAAATTACAAAATAATTATAATTTGCAAACACTAAACAGTATATTTTTGCCAGTTTGCATTAGGTATCAAAATAAAAAAATTAAAGATTAGGAAAAACAAAAGATTATTTTTATTGAACTTGAAAAAATTACAAAATAATTATAATTTGGCAGTTTGCATAAGGTACCAGTATAAAAATGAAAGATTAGGAAAAATGTAAGATTATTTATTGCACATGAAAAAATTACAAAATAATTATAATTTGCCAATTCATCATCAACAGCTGTAAAAAAATTGTTTGTAATAGGTAAATATATAAATTTTAATCATGGTATATTGATGAACTGTGCCACCTTGTTTTGCACTCATTTTCTTAAAGAAAACAAAAATGACATTCATTAATCTCTTACGATTATTATAATTAATGTCTATTTCTACAGTACATACAAATGACTGCTTGTATATAAAGTACCTTATTTTATTAATAGCAGTTGTAACAATTATGGCATTTTTAGGAAAAGCAAAAAACGAGATTGTGGACAACCGCCTTATAAACATTAAGAAACCCGATAACCATAAAGACGGTTGTCTATGTTATCTAGGTGGCTGTCCATGAAAATAACATTGTTGTGAATTCTGAAGTTGGAAGTTCACATTCGCCTTTTGTGCCCCAACAATGACATTGACTTCCAACTTTGTACAAACAATTCTCGTAAATTATTATTAATAATTGAACTACCAGCTTTTGTGACCCGATAGAGAAGGCCTTTCTTATTAAGAATCATTAAGAATCCGAAAATAGCATAAATGGACATCCGATCATAGTAAAATAAGGTACGGTATTTATAGGTTTATAATATTAATAGTCACCATTAATAAAATACATACTAATATAAATGCTCCTTTTCCCAGGTACTTGTCCACGGGAGAATCATTCAGATCACTAGCCTTCCAGTGCAGAATCGTCCATAAGTGGATAATTTGTATTGTAAAAGAGACATTGAAAGCAATATCCTGCAAGCTGAAGAGAGAGGCAATACCTTTGCTCACGGAGGATACGTTGAAAGAAGTTTCAAATGATTTTTTTTTTAAAGTGGAATTACCTAAATTGTTGTGGTGCCATTGATATCAAACATGTACGAGAAAAATGACCTAAAAAGACTGGTTTTCTGTGCTGTAACTATAAAGGCCACTTTTCTCAAGTCCTGGTCGCTTTGGTGGACCATAACTACAGATACTTATTTGTTGATGTTGGTTCATACGGAAAATAAGGTGATGCTGGAATATTAAAAAAAAAAATCCCAGCTATACAGAATGATAAGCGAAGAAACATTTCCATTTCCTCGTCCCAGTTCATTACCAGAAACTTAGAAAAGTCTCCAAGATGCCACCGTTTTGTCTCATATCATTGTTGATGATGAGGCATTTCGCTTAACTACTACAATGATGAGACCTTACCCGAACAAGCAACCTTGGCACAATGAATAAAAGCGTATTTTCAACATAAGGCAAGAAGAACAAGTGAAAATATATTTGAGATTATGTGTCAGTATCGATGGAAGTCGATGATCTTGTGATGTCAGCCTGTATTATCCAAAACCTTCTCAGGAACGACAGAATTTCTTCCCCAAATGAAAACACTATTGGCAGTTTGAAACTACCAGAAGTCAACATGATTCCTCTGGCAGCTGACAACGGAGGAAATTCTACCCATGATGCTTTCATGATAAGAGACAGCTTTAAGCAATACTTATGTAGCAGGGCGAGAGAATTACCATGGCAAAGAGCGTACGTTAACAGAGTGAAGTGATTTAATTTTCATTTCTTTTTTAATTATGGAAGCAAGAACATGTGCTTGTTTGCTTCAGATGACTTTTGAGTATGTCAGAACTGGGGTTTTGTCAATTTTACGTATATAGTCTTGTTATCCTTCAAATAACGAAAGAGATTATTATCCAGTTTCACTGCATTTGTACCAGAAAAGGGTGCATCTCGAATTGTTCGCGTGTAGATTTGTTTCAAATGTATAATGTATTTAAGTCTACACATTTTTTTGTGTGTGGGAAGGACCTCCACATTCATCAATATGTGCTGTCGTCGAAGATTCTCTTCAACAATGATTGATTTTTAAAAAGGCACTAATTGTCAAATAAGTATTTATCAATTACTACTTATGGTTCGTTTGTTACTATGCTTTATATTTTTATTTTCTTCAATTTTCTGTTGTGCTTTGTCCTTACATCGCAGATATAAGGTTTTGGTTTTGTTGAATTTAATACAATACTGAAAGTTTTAGTCAGTTTTTGTTTCCATACCTGAATATTTATAATTTTGAATTAGAAATTGCACATTCATATGTAGGCTAATCTAAATTTCGTCTATGTTATATAAACTTTGTTCAGCAATGTTTATTCTTTGTACTTAAAAGTTAATAAAAATAAAACATTTTTGTAGCAATAATAATTGTCAGCACATATAGGTGAAGGAGTTCCTTATTTCAATTAACAATTTAAGATGGATACAAATATTTTATGGAAAATTATAAGTATATAGGCGAAGTAGAACATTAAAAACAGTTTTAAAACTGCTTATTTCATTCTTTCACTAACAATGAAAATCACAAGGGAAAAGTTAGTAATCTAAGGCCTCTAAACCTGTCTGTTTTTCTATCTGGGTGTGATTCCATAGCCAGAGGATTCCGATTTGTGAGGAATGGACCCTCTCTCTCATTCTCTCCCATTTGCTATAACCAGGGATTACACTGCCCCGGGGGCCACGACGTGGACGTGAATGTATGTTTTCCCTATCAACATATATTGCAAAAAAAAAAACACTACTCAACATAACTAAATTATAATTGTTCTATTTTCCTATATACTTAATTATTTCCTTCATATATCTGTTCATGTGAACAATCATATTGGTCTACAACTTCTGACTCTGACCATTCTCCGAAACGTTGTGAATTCATATACAACTAATCAATGTAAAAATAATCCAATCCAGCTTCTCCTATACAACCCACCATTGTTTCTTCCCTCTAGATGCAAAGCTACAGTATTTGCTGAAGCCTCGCTGTGCGCGCCTCGCACAAATTCGGCCGGACGAATCTGTCCGAGGCGACGCAGCGAGATCTCTCTGCGACGCTGGGCAGACCGTGCATCTATCAGCTGTAGAAACCACTCACTATCTCTAGTGTAGTCCGGATTCGTGCGAGGCGGGTCTCGCACTTCGCATGCGTCGGTTTAGAAAAACCAAGGCCGGTGTTGCGTACCATCTTCGCAATGATGGTGCGAGACTTGTGGTTTCTCATGCTGCTATTTCGCGTGGATCAGTTGCTGAGAGCTTGTTATGTCCAATGGATCTCGCCGCCTTGCTACTTTTGAAAGAAGAAGCCAAAAGTGTCCTGTATTGTTAGTGGAGAAGACAGTGATATCTTCATTAGACTATTTGTCAACGTTATATGTATCAAATTCTAATATTTTTCTTGTCACGCAGTTGGATATAGATAAACTGAAGAACGAAGAGAAAGAAGAAAATTTGAAGCAAGTTTTCGAGAAAAAGTCACTAAATTAGAATCCACTCCTGAAAATAGTAATGAGTACTGGACTCATTAAAAAAGTTGTGTAAACAGATAACAGATTGGTTGGGTCACTAGCTGAGAAGAAACTACCTACTGAATTGTGAACGGGAAAATAAGTTCGGAGCAGAAGTAATTATCAGATGATACACAACATTAAGATATTTGGAACGTACTGTATGTAGAGACTAAGAGGAAGGCATAAAATATGGAAGATTGGATAATGCTGGATTTGCAGTGAAAGATGTGCCCTTGGGAAGAACACTGTTAGTGAATGAATACGGTTTTACTGCTAGATGAATAGATATTTGCGATCAGTAGACTGTCTCTTTCTACTCTACCTAGGCTATCTAATTTCAGTTCTTTTCTAGATACGTTAGTATTTTCTTCATACATCTGTTCTTGTGTACCCTCATGTTCGTTTTTCATCTCTTACGTTTTTTATATTACTCTCTTTGCAATCTATCGTTGGTGAGTCAAGTAGAATATATGTTTGTAACGACTCCGGCGAATACGCTACCCTTCTCACCTCCTCCTTTTCTCACCTGAAGAGGAAGCTAGAACCAATCTTCGAAAAGTTGTGAATTCCTTTAAATTTAAGGAGTGAAAAAATGTGAATTTACTACTTTTGTTCAGTATCCACCATTGTTTCTTTCCTCTAGATCCAAATCCATTTGCTGAAGCCTCGCAGTGCACGCCTCGCACAAATCCGGCCGCGCGATTCGGTCCGAGGCGACGCTGCGAGGCCTCCCTGCGAACCTCCGCAGATCGCGCACCTCGCAGCCATAGAAACCACTCACTATCTCTCTTGTAAACTGGATTTGTGCGAGGCGGACCTCGCACGTCGCATGCGTCGGTTCAGAAACACAGAGGCTTTACGAGCGAACAACACGGTAAGCAGCCAGGCTCCGTCTTGTACACCCCGACTTTCTGCCCACCGACCAACAAGGTTACGAGCGACCAACTGGGTAACCAACCAGGCTCCGTCTTGTACGTACCCTTACCCAGTGACATCAGAGACTGTCGGAATTTAACAGTAAGCTTATTCAAAAACAACCTTATTAAGCATTTTATTACTGCGTAGAGTGCAATGCAGTAAACTGGGTATTCTAAATTATTGCAGATGTTTCGAAATTGTTGTTGTTTTGTTTCTCTCTCGCTTGATATTTGTACAGTCAGATACGTATTTCTAGATATTTAGTAATTTTTCTTAATCACTAATGTATTAGCCAGTCATTATATTGCATTAGTACTTTTTATGCCCATTTTGATCTTATCTTTCTACTTGTGTGTGTGTGTGTGTGTATGTGTATGTGTAATTATTCCCCTCTCTTTGCATTTTTGCACTTGTGCTTTATATATTTGCAATATTACTTGTATCTCTATTTCTTATTTGCTTCTTTTTTCTACATTTGTTTTTTGTGTATGTCTATTTGTATTCTGGTGGTGTGGTAGACAAGACCTGATGGCCTTAACTTCGCCATATTAAATAAATAAATAAAAATTGTTCCTTCAATACAACGGCGAAAATCGTAGTGAAGATAAGTGGTCAACAGAATTGGAGCTCACATAGGCACTTTCTTTCAGGCCCAATTTCCCTTATTTAGGACGCATTTTCGCATATCTTTAAATGCTTTTCCTGCTATTTCCCCACGGACATTTACCACTCTTAACGCACTACTCCCGTTTTCACATGGTGGGGCTCTTTATGTAGGTAGTTACGACTTTATGGAGCTCCAAAACCTCTTGTTTTTATATTTTCATGTGAGGGCGGCAATGAACCTCCGGGTTCCTTAAAAGCCAGTAAGTAAATAAGTAAGTAAGTATATCAGATGAAACCATGTCTTGCCGAAAAGTGGAGATTGGAGTAAATTTCTCTGTCACGCACGAAAAAGTCATAGACATAAAATGATGCTAATATATCACCGCCATCATGTATGACGTTTTCGAAAGTGTAAAGCTCAACCTTCTTGCCCTATATACGCTTCCATTGCGTGATACACAGCCATCTGGAAGAGAAGAATGTAGCTACTTTTATCATTGTTGATCTCTCCGTAATAATATGCAACTTTAGACCTAAGTGGAACGAAAAAGAAAGTTTTACAAAGATGACACATTTTTTTTTTTTCTTATACGCTTTACGTGTTCTCTATCTGTTCAGTTTCTTTATCATATTGTGAGTGATATTACTGCTTAAAGTCTTCGTTTTTCTGAACCGACGCATGCGACGTGCGATGCCCTCCTCACACATCCGGACTGCACGTGAGATAGTCAATGGTTTCTATAACTGCGAGATGCGAAGTCTGCGCGCCTCGCAGCTATAGAAACCACTCACTATCTCTCCTGCAGTCCGGATTTCTCCGAGGCGGACCTCGCATCTCGCATGCGTCGGTTCAGAAAAAGCAAGGCTTTATATTTATAGTTCATTTTCTTGGAGCGGAAAGAAGTAGGGGAAAGTAGGGTTTATTCTGTTTCTGTAACAGATAGGTAGGCTATAAGTTCGAATAAGTGTTACCAAGTCGAATATTTGTTGCATGACGTCGTTGATTTTATGAAACCTCCTAAGCTTACATGACAACAGGAAATAATTTTTCAAGAGGAAGAAGAAATTAATTAAAAATCAAGGGCTACATAAGAAAATGAAGTAATTCGGTATAAAATGTTGGTGAATATGATGAACATAAATGACAGCGTGGATCAGTGTAGGCCTATTGATTTTTAATTAATTTGTTCTTCTTCCTGAAAAATTATTTTCTGTAAAGTCACATAGTAGGTTACATAAAATCGACGGCGATGAGTATTTTAGATTTTAGGCCTATATCACTTTGTAACGTTGAATAACGTTTATCTACGAACCTGCGTTAGACACAAAACTAAGTCATGATATAGTAGTTACATTTTGAGATGTACCAATGTCTCTAAATGAATTACAATTTACAAAGCTATTAAATTTTAATATAATAACAGTCATTTACACCCGGGAGCCTGTTTAATAAAAGTTTACTATAGTAAATCTTCGTTATTACTAGACTAGTTTTCTGAGTTGTGTTTCAAATAACTACTAGAGTTAAATAAGTAAATTTTATCCTAATATGGTATTCACTAGACTGTATTCCATGTAACTACCTGGGTAAAAATAATTACTATAGGAACTAACAAAAGAAACTTTCATGTACTTTAGTTATTTACTAATGTAAACAAGAAAGTATTTAATATATTTTACTATGACTATTACACTCTACTACTACTCATACTACTTTTGACCAATAAAACGGTATGAAAGGACGTATTTCAACCAGTCATGGCTGCTTATCGCACAATTTTATCGCGTCCCTAGCATTTGTTTAATTTTATCGCGTCCCTAGCATTTGTTTAATTTTATCGCGTCCCTAGCATTTGTTTCTTTGTTTGCCAACATTTGAAACTGCGCTGGTCTGGACGTCAAAAAAAAAAAAAATATATATATATATATATATATATATATATATATATATATATATATATATATAAAATTACAAACCACTCCAGTCGATGCACAGCAGTTTCAAATATGACTCGCATTGGCATTCAAGAACAAGAATTAATAAAAGTCACTGATCATACCTATGCATCTTCTGAAATCCGATTTACAAATAAATGAAGAGCACCATTCGGAAATCCTGAATAAGTTGAATACACCATGTAGGCCTAAATCAACGAGTTCCACTTCTATTACGCACACGTCCAATATAATAACATCAATTGAACCACCAACCACATTCAAATTTGAAAATTGTACATTCAATAATTATTCCTTTTAAAATTATTCATGTTTATTTTTTATATCATCGTCGTTAATTGAAACTTTTCTAACACTTGTGTACAGTATATTACTTAGGTTATGTTATAGCTTCTGCTATATGATATTATGGATAGTCACGTATCATAGATTGTTTAATATTAAGATTTATTGAAAATCATCTATCAAGTGACGTTGATTACTGGGATTCGGATAATTGAAGTTTTAATAATAAAAATGAAACTGAATCAACAAAGCCTTCTTGACTAGTAACATTGCCATCGTGTATACGTGTAGATCGAGAACTTCTCGACGAGAAGGCATTGCTCACTACTGCCATCTGGCATGCATCTAGCGTAATATTTGTAATGTTGAGATGGTACAATAATACATATGAAGACAGTTGTATTTTCGTAAGTCAATTAATATTTTATTGTATTAGAGTACTTCGTTACTTCTAATCTTTATATACTTTCTTATAATCGTGTAATAGTCAAATAAATCCCACTCGAGTTTTGATTTTCTCTAGATAAATCAAAACGTCTAGTGAGATTACTGTTGATAATTAGTTTAGTTAAATGCCAAGATTTTTTACTCACCTCTATAGTTGGTTAAAATTAATTACTGGTGCACAGTATGTAAGTACAGGTGAGGAGGCGAGATCTGGCATGTGAGCTGTGCGAGAAGGGGAAAAAATGAGCCGTCAGAAAGAGTTTTTTCATTTGTCAATATTATATGAATCTACCGACACGGAAGTTCATCTCAGACTAAAACAAATCTTCACCCTCCATACCCATTAGTGATAAGGCAGACTCGGATAATTTCGCAGTATTAAGGTTTTCTGCCTATAGTTATACCCAAAAATGCTTTAAAAATTTCCTGCATGTGACAGTTAATCACTAGACATAATTTTATCGGTTGGTATAAAAATTTGATTTTTTAAGTGTATCTCAACAGGGAAATAGCTCCATCTAAAACATGAGATCATATGTGTATCTTTCAGGAACTCGTGTAACTTCGCAGTACTGCTCGGGCAATTTCTCAGTGACACTTATGCAATTTTCAAGATTACTCTTTTTTGCTCAAAACAGGTTATAATGTAATCTAAACCTCATTATATGTTTACACATATGAACTGAACACACATTAACAAACTAGGCTATAAATATAAAACTGGGCTTCAATTATTAACACTAATAACAGGAATAAATTTATCTAACAAATATCTGCATTAAACATTATGCCGAAGATAGAAAAAAAAACTATTATGAAAACTATTTTGGGCTAATCCGAATCCACTTCCACTAGGAAGACAATTGTTGTTTCTCCTTTCTCTGCCGTTGTTTGAAGGTGGACAGACTTAGCTCCTTTTGGGGACACAATTTTGTTAGGTTTGGTAACCAATGAAAACCCTGTTTCCTCTAAATTCCAAATGAGATTAGGCTTGTTACTCAGTTCTGCTTTCTCATACACTTCCTAGCACATCATAAAAATCGTTCAAATTCGAGCGAGTTGAGGCTGCTGCTCTATGGTAGAACAGATTTTCTGGCTGGCGCATACTTAGCCCATAGCGCTTCTTAGAGGAAGTTAAAATCTGCGTGCCACTCGAACTGCTCTGTCGGCAACTAGCGGAAACTAGTTAAGAAATTGAGTACCGGCAAAAGCATATTACGTAGATAAAATAATAAGCAAGGGTTAAAATTAATCTTAAGAATGTGGAGAATTCATTAATCATAGTGTGATAATTACAGTTCTGAATATCTCGACGATATAATGTTCAGAACACAACATAGCAAATCCATTCTCGCTATCTCAGCAAACCCACACCTACTAGTGGTATAACTTTCGCCAGAATGCGTTGCAATAGGATCTTTCTGCATGAAACATCCCCGACAGGTTCTGGCATGTATCCGTATTTTTTGTAAGCTCAAACGAACACGGACAATCCCGCAAGTAATTAATGTATGAGACACTGCAAAATTAGACGTACTGCGCAATTAGCCGAGTTTGCCTTATGGACACGTCACATGATAAGGTTACGGGACAGATCTTGCTCCTCTCCTGTAAAAGGAACAAAATTATCAAAAAAAAAGTCTTCAGAATTAAGTGACAGCGATGGAGTTATTGTGGAATATGGTAAACAAAGATGATTTAGGACAAGGACAGAGTTTGATCTATTTGAATGAACGTTTCAGGTTGTTTTCAGCAATTCAAATAGTACCAGAGAACATTGCTCCATACCTACTAGAAGGTCTATTCAAAAGTATTGTCAAGTAGGCTATGGTCTACTAGAATAAAAATTTTAATAAGGTATTAAAAAATTTATGAAAATGAACTTAGGTTGAAATCTAAATTTACTATAGGAAGCTACTAGAGTTCTTTTTACTATACTATCATGAAACAGACCTCCGAGGAAGATTAAAATGGCAAGACAGTCTGACATAAGTTATGAGTACTATTGTATAAGATCACTTACTGTTATTATTATTATTATTATTATTATTATTATTATTACTACTACTACTACTACTACTACTACTACTACTACTACTACTACTACTACTACTACTACTACACATTCTAGTTCGTGGAATTGCTTGTTGAACACGTCAGGTTGCGCAACTTCACCTTAACCCATGACATATAGTAAATATTGTAACTATGCTGTTGTAAAATTGAAAATTAATATGTAATGTGTTTATTATTATTATTATTATTATTACTATTATTATTATTATTGTCAGTTATCAATATCATCATTGCTATCTCTGTTTTCTTTCTTTTTTCTTGTATTAGCTCGATGAGAGCAGTGTTCTTTTGACTCTGTTGACCCTCTATAGGGATTATTATTATTATTATTATTATTATTATTATTATTATTATTATTATTATTGTCAGTTATCAATATCATCATTGCTATCTCTGTTTTCTTTCTTTTTTCTTGTATTAGCTCGATGAGAGCTCTATAGTGTTCTTTTGACTCTGTTGACCCTCTATAGGGCTTTAACTTAATTTGTATTATTTTCATCAGTGTTTGTATTTCTTTTTTGTATTTATATGTGCTATCTGGTAGGATGGAAGAGAGGGCCTTATGGCCTTAATCCTGTCAGATTAAATAAATAAATTATTATTAATTATTACTACTACTACCTATTACTACTATTATTAGCTTTAATATTACTACTACTTACTACAGTACTACGTTTATAAGTAGGTTTATTGGTACTGAACATCCTTATATTCATATACAAAAAAAATAGGCATAAGCCTACGTACAGCTCCATTCAGCGTTAGTGGCCCCTCTCCTTGATTGTTTGGCTAGTGAGCGAGCTGTGTGTTGCGTCATGAGAAAGAAATTTAATCACCAATGTGCATAGGAGAGGAAGAGGAAAGAGGAAGAATGATATCGGTATCCTACAAGTGCAAGGAAAAATCAGTTCGGACTTCTCGCGGCGCGCATACTATACCCCTCTTACCCCCCTGCAGTAGGCGTGAGAGCATGCTGGGAACGGGAGCATACGTCTTCTGCGCGAGACAATCACGCCCGCTGGTTTTTGCGCACTGAGTTTTTCTTGTCGGATAATAATATCTATGCTCGAAGCTGAGGGACACTCATGTCAAGAAAATATAAGTCATCATGACATTGTTTAGTCAACAGACGTAGTGGTTATAACGGGATGTGTGGGTGTTTTTAAGGCGGAGTGTACCACGATATGATAAGGAAGTGTTAGATGATATGACTGTGCGGCCTGACCTGTGTGACCCAGCCCGCCAGCAGTGATGAGTAACTCACTATTAGCACATCTACTTACTTTTTGCAGGGGCCAAAATCCCTGAATCAAGCTTTTTTTTTTTTTTTTTTTTTTTTTTTTTTTTTTTTTTTTTTTGCAAGTAGCCTGCTCACTCATGTGGTTAGCCAGGCGCAAAATTGCCGCTTAACACAACACGATTCGAGCTATGCACCCTTTTTTATTGAAGAAAGATCAATATTTTTTTCCCTTTCCATAATTTTAAACCCAAGTCCGTTCAGTTTTTAGCGGGAAGCGTTGCTCTTGCCACAATACTTTTTACTAGCTGTTAGAACCGATAAACAAGTACTGTATAACTACAATTTCCCACACTAAACAATGATATTATAGTGGGACAGGGAACTCCATTCAAATAGCAACGCGGATCTGCTATAGATGGGCGATGTATTTGAATTGAATGAAGTATCGAACATTACAACTAATCCCCGATGAACAGTACCGTACATTCACTTCGGAATTTTTACCTGCAAAATCGTTTTAAATGGAAATTTCGTTTTTAAGTTAAGTCATACGATGTGTCGTATAGTCCATTTACTAAAAAGGAATTGGACTCTCTGCAACTTTCTTTGCAGTAACCCTATGAATTTTCTTAACTATAAAAGTAGTAATAATGATTTCAAAAATGAGCGAGAGAATACCAATAAAGAAGTGGATTTAACTGATGAAAATTGTACAACATGAAAAATATTAAATCTTCAGTTCTGTTTTCAGCAGTTGAAGCCGATCAAGTATGAAACCTCTTTTCTAGATCAATGATACTAATCTGTACATTCTAGTCACGCTGTCGCACATTCCTGGAGCGATGATATATAAATGATGGAATAATGGTGTAATGAAGGTTCTCGAAGGAAACTGGTTCCAGAATTTCTTTGTCCATCACAAATTTCACTGACACTGCCGGAGATCGAAGCCCTTCTTCTCGGTGGAAGGTTATCGTCTAAGCCAGTGGTATTAAACGGAGGTACACGAAGACTTCTTGGGGGGGGGGGCAAATAAAATTTAAAATACGCATATACGTTTCATGAATGGCCAGGGCTAATGAAAACCAGTGAAGGGCGTAGAATTCATGACAGCGCAAGATGTTGTTGCGCAAATACAATAGTAGGAAACATTAAATTGGACTAAATATTTGCGATTCAAATTAATGAATCTGTGGATGTATCTGACGAGGCCAAGTTTCATTGTATGTTCGTTATTTTGAGGTTAAGAAATGTGTTATTGCTGAGGAAATCATAGTATGTAAACATTTCCAGAGCATACAAAGGGAGAGGATATTTTAAAAATTCTTGATAATTTCAGAAGATCAGAATTATATTTGTCTTGGGACTGGTGTATAAGTGTCTCCACAAATGGAGTTGCTTTATTGACTGGTCAGAAAAATGGCCTTGTTGCTTGTATTCCCAAAATTAACCCCCAAATAATTTGCCAACATTGCATTATACAGAGAGAAAACTTGGTCACGAAAAAAATAACTCCTGATTCACACGAAATGCTGAACATTGCTGTAAAAGTGATCTGTCTAAATTGAATTAAGTCGCATGCACTGAACTCCCGTATTTTCTAAAAAAATTAAAATGAAAAAATGTGCCAGAGGGTGAGAGACACACACCCAACTGTTTTGTACGCCGAGGTGCGGTGGATATTACGAGAACGTGTATTGATTCCCCTTTTTGAGGTAAAGTGTTTCCTTACTTACTTACAAATGCCTGTTAAGGAACCCGGAGGTTCACTGCCGCCCTCACATAAGCCCGCCATCGGTCCCTATCCTGTGCAAGATTAATCCAGTCTCTATCATCATATCCCAACTCCCTCAAATCCATTTTAATATTATCCTCCCATCTACGTTTCGGCCTCCTCAAAGATCTTTTTCCAACACTCTATATGCATTTCTGGATTCGCCTATACGTGCTACATGCCCTGCCCATCTCAAACGTATGGATTTAATGTTCCTAATTATGTCAGGTGAGAATACAATGCGTGCAGTTCTGCGTTGTGTAACTTTCTCCATTCTCCTGTAACTTCATCCCTCTTAGCCCCAAATATTTTCCTAAGAACCTTATTCTCAAACACCCCTTTACTTAGGTTAGGAATCTCTCAAATCAAGGCAACGAAAAACCAGAGTCACCGCATTGTTTAAGGTACAAATGGGACACAAAACATGGACCGACATCAATGCTAGATTAGCATCACCATCATACTTAGGCAGGGCAGATCATATTAGGAAGTTTAAATGTAGAAAACAAAGAACGGACGTGGCAAAATTTTCCTTTGTTAACCGCACAATAGTAGACTGGAACAGCTTACCTGCGGCAATCTTTCAGGGTGGTCCTCTCAAAATTAATACATTTAAGGAAAGGTTGAGAAGATTAGACTGAAACTGTAATTGTAGGTGCAGTGTAATTATCTAAGTTGTGTCATGTAATTAATTAAGTTGATATGTAATTTAGTTGATATGTAAATAAATTAAGGTGATATGTAATTAATTAAGATGATATGTAATTAAGTTGATTTGTAATTAATTAAGGTGATATGTAATTACTTAAATTGGTAATAGTTGGGTGAAATAGAAGTACTTATAAGTTAGGTTTACTTTTGCTTATTGTAGGCGTTATTATAGAATAGTTTTTATTTATAGTCCTAGGTTTATTGCATCTATTTATTTATAGTTAGAAATAAATTTAGGTTTATTTTATTTTATTTTTTTATTTTTCTTTTATTGCTGTTATTGTATAATTGTAATGGTGTTATCGTATAATTGTAATGGTATTATTGCATATTATATATCACTGCCATCGGGTGTATACCCAATTCTAGTGTTAATAAATACATACATACATACATCTGTTTCTTTCTCAAAGTGAGAGTTCAATTTTCACAACCATACAGAACAACCGGTAATATAACTGTTTTATAATTTATAACTTTCAGATTTTTTGACAGCAAACTAGATGACAAAAGCTTCTGAACCAAATAATAAAACACATTTCCCATATTTATTCTGCGTTTAATTTCCTCCCGAGTGTCATTTATATTTGTTACTGTTGCTCCAAGATATTTGAATTTTTCTATCTCTTCGAAGGATAAATCTCCAATTTTTATATTTCCATTTCTTACAATATTCTGGTCACGAGATATAATCATATACTTAGTCTTTTCGGGATTTACTTCCAAATCTATCGCTTTACTTGCTTCAAGTAAATTTCTGTGTTTTCCCTAATCGTTTGTGGATTTTCTCCTAACATATTCACATCATTCGCATAGACCAGAAGCTGATGTAACCAGTTCAATTCCAAACTCACCCTGTTATCCTGAACTTTCCTAATGGCTTATTCTAGAGCAAAGTTAAAAAGTAAAGGTGCTAATGCATCTCCTTGCTTTAGCCCGCAGTGAATTTGAAAAGCATCAGACAGAAGCTGGCCTATACGGACTCTGCTGTAACTTTCACTGAGACATTTTTTTTTTTATTTAAGTAGGTTATTTTACGACGCTGTATTAACATCTTAGGTTATTTAACTTCTGAATGAGGTGAAAGTGATAATGCCGGTGAAATGAGTCCGGTGTCCAGCACCGAAAGTTATCCAGCATGAGACACAGTTTAATTAATTAAACTAGTTTTTTGGGAATACAAAAATTCAATAAGAATGTTATATAAAACTTTCCTCTTAACCGAGTCTTATGCCTTTTTGACCTGATAATGTTGCTTAGTTTCCTCTTCCTTTAATTTCATGATATTGAATCTACTAATATTAACTTTTTGCTCTCCTGGCTTGGCTACTGATAGTATTTCTCTTAATTCTCCAATTACCAAACAATGGTCAGAATTACAGTCTGCCCCCCCAACTCTGAAAGTTCCAATGTCTGCTATACTAGTATGTCTCCATTAATCTATAAAGATGTGATCTATTTGGTTGTGTGTCAATCCATCTGGAGAAGTCCAAGTATATTTATGTAAGGCAAACTCGGCTAATTTCGCAGTATTAAGGTTCTCTGTCCATAATTATAACAAATAATGCTTGAAAACATTTTCTTCATGCAGCAGTTAATCACTGGATATAATTGTATTGGTTGGTATAAAAATTTTATTTTTTAAGTGTATCCCAACAGGGAAATAGCTCCATCTAAAACATGAGATCATATGTGTGTGTTTCAGGAACTCGTGTAACTTCGTAACACTGCTTGGGTAATTTCTCAGTAATACTTGTGCAATTTTCAAGAATACTCTTTTTAGCTCAAAACATGTTTTAATGTAATCTAAACATCAGTACATGTTTAGACACATGAACTGAACACACATTAGCAAACTAGGCAATAAATATAGAACAACTGGGCTTGAATTATTAACATTAATAACAGGAAAAGGTTTGCATATTAATTGTAAATTAATAAATTTACCGGTATCTAACACATACCTGCATTGAACATTATGCTAAAGTTAGAAAAAAAACATTATGAGAACTATTTATGCCTAATCCGAATCCGTTTCCTCTGTCAAGACAATTGTTGTTTCTCCTTTCTCTGCCATTGTTTGAAGGTAGAGAGACTTTACTCCTTTTGGGAACACAATTTTTGTTAGGTTTGGTAACAAATGAAAACCCTGTTTCATCTAAATTCCAAATGAGATTAGGCTTGTTACTCAGTTCTGCCTTCTCATACACACTCCCTAGCACATCATAAAAATCGTTCAAATTCGGGCGAGTTGAGGCTGTTACTCTATGGTAGGACAGATTTTCTAGCTGGCGCATACTTATCCCATAACGCTTCTTAAAATAAGTTCGAATTTGCGTGCCACTCGAACTATTCTGCCGACAACTAGCGGAAACTAGTTAAGAAATTGAGTACCGGCAAAAGCATATTACGAACAAACTATTTCAGATAAAACAACAAGCAAGGGTTCAAATTAATCATAAGAATGTGGAGAATTCATTAATCACAGTTTGATACTTACAGTTCTGAATATCTCGACGACAAAACGTCCAGAAACACAACACTGCAAATTTACTCACTCTATCTGAGCAAACACACACTTACTAATGCAGATAGTTGTATTACTTTCGCCATAATGCGTTGCAATAGGATCTTCCTGCATGAAACATCCCTGACAGGTTCTGGCATTTATCCGTATTTTTTTAAGCTCAAACAAACACGGACAACTCCACAACTAATTAATATATGAGATACTGCGAGATTAGACGTACTGCGAAATTAGCTGAGTTTGCCTTATATCCTTATGGGGGACTGTTGCACTTTTGACAATTCAATTTTTTGATGTGGCAAAGTTAACTAACCTAACTCCATTGTCATTTCTAGTTACGTATAAGCTCTCTTTTCCGATAGTTAGTTTGAAAATATCCTCCCTTCTACTTTAACGGTGAAATCCCCCAATAAAATTTTCATGTGATATCTAAATAACTGATCAAAAGTATGTTCCAATTTCTCATAGAAGCTATCCTTTATATGGTCATCTTTCTCTTGTGTAGGGGCATGAGCATTTATAACTACGATATCACACCATCTATCCTTAAGTAGGCCTACTAAATATGATAACCTGTCACTGATAAATTCGACCTTTTTTACTGCTGATTTTATTTTTTTTATGAACAAAGAATCCTGTTCCTAATTGGTGATAGTGTTTCTTTACACAATTAAAATCCGATATGCTGACGTATTTTGAAGAGTTAGATGGGTTCGTCAGCTAGCTTAGGCCTATTTGACGGATATTTTCAACAGATTTAATTATCTCAGTCTTCAACTCGAAGGTTTCGACAAAAATATTTTAAAGCCAATGACAAAGTGAAAGGGTTTTATTTAGAAGGCTTTATTTTGGATAGACTGCGTTAATAAAGAGAACATTGCAATTTTTCCAACGTGTTTGAATATAGTGGACAAAATGAAGTTAATATTGCTGATGGAGTTTTGGAAATAACGAAATGTCACCTAGAAAATCTCAGGATACAATTTTTAAAATACTTTCGAGACTTTGAGGAGAAAAATTACACACAAGATTGGATTACAAATCCGTTTTACGCCACAGCAGTCAATTCCTACTGAAAGAATGTCGGCTAGAAATGTCCGTTAATGATTCGAAAACTTGTCAATTTTGAGACTTTTGGTATTGTGCTCACAAAGAGATTACGGAACTTAATGATACTGCTATTTCACACCTTCTGCCATTGCCCTCTACTTATTTGTGTGAGCAGGTTTTCTCTGCATTAATATCAATTAAAACGAAACACAGAAATCGCTTGAATTCAGAATCACATCTGATACTCGCATTCACGAAGATTCGATCAAGAATCGAGGAGCCGGCGCACAGTGGTCTATTTCTCACTTTTAAGGGGACATTTGCCCTAAACCTCAACCTGCTCAAATTGTAAAATCCTGACGTAGAAATATAGCCAGATAGTTGCGTAGCACTTCTAAGTATCCTTTAATAAAATAAGCGGAGGCAAAAGAGCAATAACAACACCGTTAAATGGAACAAAATATACACAGCCGTCAGTCGCTGATTGTCAGCGCTTTCAGTTGGTTTTTCGTCTTCTTATAGCAAGTGCTTACTGTAGTATATTGTGAATATTTGAGTGTGATCATGGCTGCTGATCCTTCAGGTGAATTATGTACTATTTTTTTCAGCATCTTTTGATTCTGTCACTATAATACAATTCATTTTTGGATTAAGAGAGAAAATGCGTCTCAGCGAGTTTAGAACTAAATTCAACAGGATAGGCAAAAAATAACCCCCTTTCTTTCGGGCTATTAATTGTTTAATATTCTTCATTACACCCATATCTATGTAATAGGGCCCCTTTAATGTGCGTGGCTCTGCGGAAATTAACTATTTTTTATGTTTTACGTTGCCAGGCATGAGTCAGATAGTGACGCGGACACGTTTGAATTCCTTTTCAACGGAAGTCTTCTTTCTCGAGCAAATACTATCGATGTAAAGAAGCAAATGGTGGACTTCATAACATCGACAGTTTCTCAAATTAAGAAAGAGGAGATAGGCAGTAAAATTTCTCTCTTTTCTAACAAATTGTTACTCCCACAGTGGTCCAGAATCCATATTTAGGAGGACAAAAGTAGAAAAATTAAATAAAACCCTTAAATTATTTTCCCTATATAACTGAGAAACACGGAATTGATAATCTTAATCAGCGGAGGTGGCTGCAAAGCGAGATAAGAGGCCGGTAACATACCACATTTCGCCACCCAGCATTCTTACTCAGCAAGTGCTGCGAGTCTGCCGTTTTCTTTGTGCTGTAACTCTGTTATAAGTGGTCGATTCCAATCATATTTGGTATCAACATGTCAAGTAGTTCTTTAGGTATGTAACACAGTTTGTCTTTGTTACATTTAACGTTGTTATAGCATGTCACATTAGCATGAATGGGCACGGGACAAAATGTAAATGTGACCATTGAGTGCTGACTTGACTAAGGTAGAGAAAAAACACCCTTTGTTCCGTCCCAAAATGATTTTTTTTTTCACTTCCTCGAGTATTTAACTCTATTTTAAATGCAGTCTTAAGGTGCGCAGATTTGCGGAAGTAATAAATTATGCGTACTCTTCTTTCCAGGTGCAGGAGTGCAATTTTTCTCGATTAGGGCTACAGTTATTTAAATATCTGTGAACTGAATCTGCTTCCGAAGTAAAATTTAGGGAATTCAAGGTGGCAGCTTGTTAATTATGTATCAAATAAGCTTCCCGAGTGCCCAAAAAGTGCAACAGTACTTACCAAAAAATGATACATTTTCCCCATAAGATAATTTATCGTTGGAGAGCAAGAGGATAAAGAATATGAGTTTTCTTTTTAATGAAATGAACAGTCTTAGCGAACTACTTATTAAATTATGTTCTCATCGTGATAGTAATGAAAATTTAGAGAAAACGTATCTTTGGAAAAAGTCGTGGCTGCCCAAGAAAGCTTTTCCATTGTAGCAAGTATGAGGTCGAAACAAAAACAATCCAGAGAATTAGAGCTTGTATACAAAACAAGTTTACTACCTGTAACTACTGTATACATTTTCATGAAATTCTGTTAGACAGAAGAAAAGTTACTAATTTTGTCTAAATGCATTCCCCTATAAGGAGCAGTTCCTCTTATACCAACGTAATCAGAGTTTGTACACAAAACAAATGTACTACGTGTAACTACTAAAATTTCATATAGAGAGGAGAAAAGTTACTAATTTTGTCTAATTGCGCCCCCCTATAAGGGGTAGTTCCACTTATACCAACGTAATGAGAGCTTGTATACAAAACATACATGCTACCTGTAACTACTGTGTAAAATTTCATAAAAATATGTTAGATAGGAGAAAAGTTACTAATTTTGTCTAATTGCGCCCCCATGTAAGGGGTAGTTCCCCTTATACCAACGTAACGAGAGTTGGTATACAAAACATGTATGCTACCTGTAACTACTGTGTAAAATTTCATAACAATCTGTTAGGTAGCTGAAAAGTTATTAGTTTGTCCCGCTAAATTTGCATTCTGGACCACTGTGCGGCGTGCAGAAAACAGTCTCAGGTATCTCATGAACAGCTCAGAACCATTTAAGTTAATATAATAAGATAATTTTCTTTTCTATGATATCTGTAACGTTATTCCTTTAATTATTTATTTAATAGCATGATTATTTTTTATAGTTTAAAACTGTGTTAATAATTGATTAATTGTTGAGTTTAATTTAGTTTAGTTTTATTTACATATACAGTAATTTGAATTAAGCGTAACAAGTGTGATGGTACAAGCTTGAGTGAAAAAATGTATCTAGAGTTCCGGCAAGAAAAGAGGTTGAATACCATTGGTCTAAGCGACTAAGCGTTGTCTCCGCTGGATATTAAATATTGCGGTAAAATGTATTAAGTTATGCAGAAATAGGTAAACATACTGTAGTTCGATGAAAGTGTACTTGAGTTACCAAGTGTAAAAGAATAGAAGAAAACCAGTGATATGTTGAGATGAAAAACAGATCATAGGTGTTTACGAGTAGGCCTATAGAATGATAGTGGTAACTTTGGCTGTGGTGGTAGTGATCATGGTGGCAAAGGTGGCGATGATAACAGTAGTTATACATAGAAAGCTAGTATAAACATTATGTAATTATTTGCATTTTTATCTTACTAAATTATTAAATAAAAATAATAATTTGCTTCAGCGCAAATCTTTTATAGAGAAGCTGCGGAAGATCTTGCACAATAAAGTCGACGTTCTTAAAGCATGAACAGCGGACTCAAATTCTAACGATAAAGTATAATGTATTTACTGTGGAACTTCTCGAATTTCGTATTTTTTTATTGTTGCACGCCTCTTTTGTATTTTTTATTTGTGGAGAATGGTGAAGTCTATGATACTAGTGTGAAGTCACTATACTAAGGTTCTGTCTTGGTAATATTATGAATATTATTATCTGCGACCATGTCCGTTAAAGCTAACTTCTTTGTAGCTGTATTACAATACGGAGTAAAAGTTTGCCTTTCTATTGAGTCCATGTCTCTTTCTTGCAGGTGTACCTGGCGCTATTTCAGCCTCTGAAAGTGACTCGTCATCAGTTCAAGAAAGTGCTCAACTGTATGAAGATGATCAGGCAACTAAAGTACCAAGAGGTGTATGCTCAGGAAAAGGTTACTAAAGTGGACAGCCTATCGCTCGTACTCTCGGGAAAGTAAGTACGAATAGAATTGATTATGATATGATTAAGAAAATATTTAGTTAATTGTGAGTCTTGAGATGAAAATCATCTGTAAAGGTCTCAATAAGGATGAGAAGACATACTGCTAGTGAAGTTGTTTTACCAGAATGACAGCAATAGCAACGCTGCATTGTGGGGATATCGCCGACAGAAACAGTTGAGGAGAGGTCCCATGTCAATTAATGGGCTGAAGAAAATGATGAAAAAAATTCGAAGAAACAGGTGAATTAGGTGTCGCACCAGGGAGAGGATGGCCTAACCTAAAGGCTAGCATACGAAGACATGTCGCTCTGATTTCACCAGATATGCTACGAGCAACTGTCAACCATGCCGTGTTACGGATGCAACATGTTGCTGAAATGGGAGACCATATTGAACAATGTTTGTAAGCATAGTTCCCAATAAATGTGCCGTTATCATGTGTTTGATCTTTCCTGCCTTTTTCCTGCGCCCATACCACGTTCTGACTGGTTGTAGCGCCATATCTTCACCTTGTGCCAAGATGTGGAACTAATTAATTTTTTTGGAATAGGCCTAATTCGCGAGCGCATTGATTAATTAGCATATCTACGAGGTTTCACACTCCTACTATCATTACAGTCCGTACTGTGCCAAGCTGAACACCGTCAAGGTGGTTATAATTAAACTGGCGGGGTTTCAATTGCTGTACAGTATGAATTTTGTAGGGATACTAGTGTAGAATGCACCGCAAAATCTTGCAAACTCTTGACCAGGAGAGCGACAATTCACGTGACACAGCTCGAGCACTGATTGCAGAATTTGAGTCATGTGTTACACGGCCAATTACAGCTACAGAAACTTCATCAACGACTTCTATGGGGATGGGCTGCCATCTTCTCCCTGGCGGGACACCTAATTCACCTGTTTCCTCGAATTTTCTCATTTTCTTCAGCCCATTAATTGACATGGGACCTCTTCTCAACTGTTTCTGTCGGCGATATTCCCGCAATGCAGCGTTGCTATTGCTGTCATTCTGGTAAAACAACTTCACTAGCAGTGCACAGTCTCTTTTCTCAATAGCCATTGCGTTTCACAAGGAAAAGTTCAACCTTCTAAATTTTCAACGAAAATTCACTTGAACACGTGTCACCAAGCAACAGGGAACTGACACAATGCAATGCAACCGGAAGAACATACTGACGTCAGAGTTACAGACAATTGCACGTTTTGACTGCTTACAGCGCCATATTTACACCTGGTGGCGAGACTTGGAACTAATTTTTGGCGTAATTCGGGACCGCATTTTATTTTATTTTATTTTATTGGGTTATTTTACGACGCTGTATCAACATCTAGGTTATTTAGCGTCTGAATGAAATGAGTCCGGGGTGCATCACCGAAAGTTACCCATCATTTGCTCGTATTGGGTTGACGGAAAACCCTGGAAAAACCTCAACCAGGTAACTTGCCCCGACCGGGATTCGAATCCGGGCCACCTGGTTTCGCGGCCAGACGCTCTGACCGTTACTGAACAGGTGTGGACGGGAGCGCATTGGTTAATTAGCATATCTACGAAGTTTCACATTCCTACGACCATTAGAGGCCGTGCTGTGCCACGCTGAACACCGTCAGTTTAATTATAACCACACTGTAGTTACACTGAAAAATCAATGATACAATACTATACAGAGCATTCCTATGCATACCGGCACTACTCCAGCCTCTACTAAACAGATTCTGTTGGTAGGCGACGAGTAGTCATAACGCCGGTGTACGGACAGTACCGTACACAATCCCCTATTTAAGGCTGGTTCACAATAAACCGGGAACGGAAGCGATAACGAGAACGAGAACGGAAATATTGTTAAAATAAATGTATTTAAATGTGAGCATTCACAATAGGTAATAGGTAATGCTCACATTTAAATACATACATCCGTTCTCGTTCAACAATCTTCAAATACAGGCAGATGCAGTTCCCAAAATAACGAAACATGCTACAGTATGTAGGTCGCTCGTGCTGCTGTTTAATGGGCGTATGAAATCAAAGCCCTGTAAAAGTATAATGCGGTAATGTAAGAGAATTTATTAAATTGAGAACAAAGAAGAGAATATTAATTTTGAAGGCGTGGCTAAAGGTACTTACAAAATAGTTGAGGAGAGGCTGACCTGATTCCGATGATGCAGCAATACGACTGAGCTTTACAGAGATATGTAGCAAATAAAGAAAACTATGTACCTGGCAAACCTAGTGGATAAGCCGGAATTATTTCTGTACAATTTTGAAAAGCGGGTTATTTAAATTAGGATACTGTTCATTGAGTAAATGGGTATTATTATTATTAGAATGGGGAGCTATGTAATACTCCTCTGCGGCATTCATGTACTTCTTATTATTAACTGTCTTTAAAACTTGGAGAGTGTCATCTATACTTGTAAGTTCTTGGTTGTGATTGATTAGATGTGTTGCAAACTTGGATTTATTTCTATTATGTTTGAAATCGGCAACATGTTCCCTGTAGCGTGTGCGGAAATTTCTCTTAGTTTGTCCTACGTATTTACCAGGGCAGTTTTTACAATGTAATAAATAAATTCCACTATTAGAGAATTGTTTATGATTTTTTAAGTAATAATGTTATTGAGTTTATTATTTGTCCTAAAGGCCACGTTGATTTTTTCCTTTTTAAAAAAATTACCTAATTTATTACCTAAAACTTAAAATGGGAGTCGGTGTCAAATAGGGTACCATTTTATAGAGCTCTTCAAAAGAAACAACTTTCATAGGAAACGTTTTTATTAATTCCTACTCTTTTAGTGAGGAAACGTACGAAAAGACAATGTCATTAATATTGAGAAATGTTACAAGGAGAGAATGTAGGTAAACAAGACAATTAATGTTGACAGATGTTGCTGAAAGATTGGACAATGCCATTAATTTTTACAATTTTTCAAACTGTCTGTCGTTATGATCAGCATACACTCGTACTCTTCTTCTAACACTGTGACTCTTAACACTTCGGCATGACCAAGTGACTGGCAGGCCTCCCGGATTCGTTGTTTCATGTCATCTTTTGCTGTGGGACGATGTTTTTAACCGTTCCCAAAGATAGAAATCCAAAGGATTCAAGTCAGGAGATCGTACTGGCCATGCCACAGAACCGCCTCTTCCAATTCATCGCCCAGGGAAGGGCTGATTGTCACGTACCACCAAAGAGAAATGGGCTGGGAAACCATCCTGTTGCAGCCACTACTCGTGTTGCCAGTGGCACGTCTTTCAAAAGCTGGTTGAGGATGTTATTCAGGAGATCAGCATACATTGCCCCATTCAGAGGATCCTTCAAGGAAATAAAGTCCAATGATTCGGTGACCGATGATGCCACATCATGATGCCATGCTGGTTGGCCACTTTTCTCAGCCAGTGAGAATTGATTTGAGACCAGTAGTGAGCATTATGGATATTGCATACAGTATTGTGTAAGTTCTCAAACGTAATGTCTCGCCAATTTTTTGTAACCCTAAAAATTCAAACATGAGATTTTAGGCTTTCACACTGATTCTGATCTAAGAAGAATTTTGATATTCCATTCTGTGGTATTGCTTAACATCTCAAACATTCCGGAACACAAAGAATCCATCTTTAGTATAGTATAGCAAGACCTTGAAGGGTCTCCTTTTTTTTTATTTATTTATTTATTTATTTATTTTTTGTGCCCGGCGCACCCTTCAGGTAGTGCTCTATTAACCTGATGATGGAGTTTGTATTTAGTTACAAAGCGTTGCAAATGTTAAATCCTAGTACACTCTGGAATTCAGAAGTATGATTTTTAATCTATGGGCTATTCCATCTCAAATCGACTGAAATATAGAGAAAATTGACCTTGCAATTTTTAAATACAATGAAACTTTTTCTGTCCGTAGACAACTGTGATACAATGCTGTGTGCAAAGTTTGAGGCATCAGAACTGCATAGTGTGTAAATTAAAAATATTTAAATTTATCGTATTTTCATAAAATTAGCAACTTTAAACTGTTGTGGCTCCGAAACCCTTTCACCTAATGATCAAAATCATGGTTTATTTTGATGCTGAAAAGTTAAAGTTTATATTGACATGTAAACAGTTTTTCTTACTTTTTATGGAAATGGAGAAATTTAGATTTTTCTTCATTAAGACTCCTTTGCCCACGAAAAAATATTTTTAAAATATATGGTTAGATTCCGCATTGAAAGTACAAATAAACACATTTTTTTACTGGTGCACCGTTTATAAGAAAGTATTGAAAATATCAAATAAAGAAAATAAATAGTACGCGCGTGAGCTAACCAGCTGACTGTGAGGCGGGATCTAGCCGAGGGAAGCGAGGCCAGGAGACAAACACGTGATGTTTCGTCTAGTAGCGCATAGCTGGGCTAGCTTTATCACAGGTTTTCATAAACACAGGAGTAAAATGACGCCCAACGCTCGCTTATCTTCATCTCTCGGCCAGTGCGAGCGGTACTGCGCCGTTCAAGTCCAGGCGTATGAAAATAATTTATTTAATACCCTCGAAATTTATTGCCGTGACACTAAGCAAAGAATGCCGAATCCCTCTTAATAATGCAAGGTTTTTTTCTCAATATTTTTTTACATTTTTACAAATAGGCAAAAAGCCTAAAAGTAAGTAAAATCAGATTATCTCTATCTCTGTATACAATAAAAATAAGGATTACTGCTTATCATAACCTACCAAATTTTAGCTTCAAAATGAGATCTCGTTCAATGTTCTGCAGTAAATGGGTCCAGAGTTCTCAGCGCTGAAAAAGGATTGTTTTTCTAAAATACGCTAAATTTGTCGCTCAACAATACGAAAACCGTTTGACTTTGGATAGTATTAGGGTATAAAAAATGCGAGGTTTTTTACTGATCGATTTCATATGGAATAGCCCTATGCATTCGTCATTAACTTGTTGTTTAATATCAATTCTTTGGGTGTAATCTCATTTTAATCCAATTAGAACAGTGTTTTATCAATTTATGTTTGACTGAAATTCTTCAGCACCACTTCGTTGTTTTTTAATGTGTTTTCCCCTAGTATATGAATTATTTGAGATGCTTGCAACAAAATTTGATGAAACGTGTTTGATTATCGATGAAAATAAATATGGACGATTTTCGTGACAACAAATATTACCGTGCTTCCTAGAGGCACAGAAACTGGCCAAAAAGTGTTGATTTAATTTTTAGTTTTGTAGTGTTTACTTTTCGTTCCTCTCATTCCTTATAGTTTGACAGTCACGAAACTGTCACCGTCTTGACAGAATTTCCTCTAGTCATTTGTTGGTGAACCTTTAAAGTGAGTGGATGCAGTGTCGTGGTTTTAGTTTTGTGGTTGCATGTTTAACATGAGTTTCAAATATTGCTTTTGTGTCCTTGTTGTCAATTAAAAGGTAAGTATTATTACTGATTGTGTTTTGGCATTTATACTGTATGTTATAGTGAAGCTAACGTTGGTCCACTGAAATATTCTGTGTGGTTGAGGATATATAACAATAATTAGCAAAGTTTAGTAATTTAAGTTTTCCCTGACTTCTAAAAAAGTCCTATTTCAGCGAGAGTCGGGAGGAAAGAGAATGGTTTTGGGAGATCACAGTATGGGTAATTCTAAATGAAAAAGTTTACATAAACATTGTATTCTCAATAGGATTGGCAATACAGCTGTGTCAACTTTGTAGAAGTGCATCCAATGACAATGAATCAAAGATGTGCCACATTAACAATTGCTCAAAAGTTGAACCTTGAACGTCAATACAATTTGCAATTCGTTTCCCAAGACTGCGAGTCGTTTTTCTAACTACAGCTCTCCGTTCTTCTATACAAGTAACAGCATACAAAATTCGTGTAATAAATTCGTCTCGTGTATTCAGTTTTGTTTGGCGAACCACTGTTTTGAAGTAACTCCACAAACTATAATCTTGTAGGGTCAAATAAATCCGTCTCTAGCAACCAAGGAATAGGATGACACACATATTTTGTGTGTTCAGTTACTATAGGTCTCGCAAGCAGGGAATACCGATGGAAGGAATGCGAATGAAAAACTGCGATAAGGGAGAACGGACGACAGGAAAGGTCACGAGATATCTTGAACAGGGGCGTATTTTGCGGACTACCGGGGCTACCGGCGGTAGCCCAAGGAAACTACAAAAGAAAAAGTTTATAATATAACATAATGTAATAATTTTGTATTATTAGTTTTACCATAGTAATTAAAATTAAAGTAATGGTTAGATTTATATGCGTTCTCTGCTCTCGAAAAGAAACAAGTTGTCAAGGCGGCATCGCTGGAGAAACCGCTTGCTACGTGAGGTAGCCTGTGACCGTTTCGCTCACGCTGTCCTTCGCACAACTGCCCGTCCCCCCGCTCCCATCTGTTTCCATCGTGCACTGTAGGCGGGCGAGTTGCCGCTCTCGTGATCGGTTTCTTCGCAGGCGCGAAGCAGCAGTACGCTTAGTACGCTAGCAATTGAATGTGATTGTTCTTGCAGTGCATTATTTTAAATCTGTGATTTGTTCGAGTGCCTAAGAGTTATTTTAATTGTGAATTATTAAGTTTTTAATTTCCCAATTAAGTGATATTGTGAAAAATATGGCAGAACAAGTTTCTGGAGAGGTTTGTGTTGAAAATGACTGTAATAGAAGGTTTATTAAAAGTGCCTTTTAACCGTCGTACATAACAACGAGAAAGTTGAAATTGTGAAAATGGAAAGACCAACTCCTGAGTTAAATTTGTCCATGGACGTAAAAAAAAACCAGCGAGAGTACACACGCCATTTCACTTCAACATCATATGGTAAGTGGAATTGGTTGTGTGGTACTTCTAAACTGTCTAAACTATTTTGCTGGCCATATTTGTTATTTAGCCGCGAAACTAATGTGTGGTCGAAAGAGGGGTTTTCTAATATGAACTCCCTTCGAACGGCAGTCCTAGAATATGACAAATCAAAAGCTCATATTTGTAGTAGCATGAACTTTGCAAACTTTGGGAAGACAAGAATTGATTTACAGCTAGATTAGCGAAAAGCTCTACACATCAACCAACACAATGCTCTTGTGAAAAAAAAATCGGGAGATTTTACTGCATCTTATTAACGCAGTCTGCTTTCTAGGAAAACAAGAATTGGCTTTTCGGGGTCATAACGAGAGTGTGGAATCAGACAATATAGGAAATTATATTGAATATTTAAGTTCCTTAAGTGAATTTGACCATTTACTGGCCAATCATCTTGAGAGTTCAACAGTATTTCGTGGTACTTCTCTCGCAATTCAGAATGACTTAATATTTGCTATAAGTGGGGTTATGATAAAGAACATAAAACCTTTTGTGGCCATTGTTGTTGATGAAACAAGTTACTGCTCTAATCAGAGTCAATTGTCCACTGTTTTAAGATACGTCGACAGTACTGCCAATGTTCAAGAACGGTTTATAGGATTCAGGATTCACAAATGTTTTCAGCATGTGGAAGGTGTTATAGCAGAATACAATGTCGGCAATAAGTTAATTGCACAGACATACGATGGTGCTTCAGTTATGGCGGGAAATATTAATGGCTTAAAAACAAAAGTTCAAGAAAAGTATCCTCAAGCACTATTTGTCCATTGTTACAGCCATGTTCTCAATTTAGTTTTGCAACAAACTACTTCATCCATTCCAGAATGCCGCATTTTTTTCAAAACACTGTCGGGTATTTAGCTGCATTTTTCTCATCATCTAAAAGATCAGAAAACTCAAGGAATTTATGAACAAGAAACTCCCAAAAGTAGCACCAACTAGATTGAATTTTACATCTCGGCTTGTAAATACAGTAGGAATACAGAGAAACACGGACTGCTTTCTTTAAAAATATCATTTGTAATAACTTTGAAGAAAACTGGGATGATGCTGTAAATGTGCAGGCTCAAGGATATTTGAATTTTTTCACACAGTTTCAGAATATATTTCTTCTTGAAGTCTATGCTAGAGTGTTCGCACATACAGATGTGCTCTACAATATTCTTCAGATAAAAAGTCTAGACATAGCATACTACTTGCAAGAGGTATCAAAGTTAAAAAAAAATACTATATCCGAGTTCAGACGTAGTGGGTTTCCGTCCATATGGAGTAATATAGTAAATGAAAATTCTTCAGCCAATACAATGGAACCACCATTAAAGCGAAGAAAAGGAGATGATGAATTGAAATACAGGCAGCTGTACTACAGCATACTAAATCGTATGCACATGGAAATTACTGACAGATTTTCTGATTATGGAAAGCTTCAGTTCACACATCTTCTAGATTCTCAAAAATTTTCTGCTTATAGAGAAAACTTCCCGAATGAGGCACTAAACAAATTATTTCAGTCCTATAACAGCCACTTTGATCAAGTACGTTTGAAAAATGAATTAAGTGTAATATATTCAGCAGAAGTCTTTGATTTTTCGAACAAA
This sequence comes from Periplaneta americana, assembly GCF_040183065.1. Lineage (NCBI taxonomy): Eukaryota > Metazoa > Arthropoda > Insecta > Blattodea > Blattidae > Periplaneta > Periplaneta americana. The sequence continues at coordinate 140,275,073 of NC_091124.1, read as the reverse complement.
CCTATCCATGAAATAATATCTGCCATATATGAAAACCAGCTGAACCAAGTTATTCCTGAAGTCCTTAAATTGGCAACATTAATTGTGACAATACCAGCTACGTCAGCATCGGTAGAAAGAACATTTTCTGCGTTGAAGAGAATAAAATCCTACTGTAGATCAACTCACACACAAGAAAGTTTATCCGGCTTGGCACTAATATCCATTGAAAAGTCATTTCTACAGAAACTTTGCAAGTGGCCCAACTGTAATTTCAAGGACGAAGTCATCAACGTATTTTCGTCCCAATCAAGACGTCTGGAATTCACATAAATATGTAAGGAATTTTATTATAGGGATTTTAAAATATATTTTGTGTAATAATAGGGTCAGTGGTAGCCCAAACCCTTTAACCAGTATACGCCACTGATCTTGAATGATATTCAAGAGTACAGTCGGAAGAGAAATGACATCGATAGAATCAGTCTTGCGTTGTGATCACTGCCATCGTGATCTAATACAGGCCGTAAGGCAGACCACGTGACTCGCTTAACAGCTGATCGCGAAAGGCGGTCTTTCAACCATATGAATTAGTTGCAGTGCATGAAGAATAACATATATTTCTCTGAAATGCAGTGTAATTGCGTCAGTAAAATTTTAAACAGTAATTGTGAGACACTTGAGACACAATTTACTTGCAATTTAAGGTATAATATTATTTTTGGTGTGAAAATTACGTTGTTGCAGGCATAGTTCGTATGTGTAATACCTGCCTTTATTTCGATTAAATATTGCGCCCTTATGTGGTTAAGTGAAATTTTGGTCTTATAAACAGTAGGCTAAATATGTGTAATAATATATACGTGAAAGTGAAACATTGACTGGCATGTAAAGTACGTTGTGATTAGGCCTAAGTGCAGCGTTACCGATGTTACTCTTGTCTAATCCATTATTGTTAGTTTACCGTATTTGTCTTATTAAATTTAAATTATTGCGCCCTTTTTATTTGTGAATAACCTACATTATACGAGTAAATAATACGACGTTTGATAATATACACAATTTGAACTAAAAACGAGATACATATAGCTAGTATATTACGAAAAATTATACCCTATAGTTTTCATTACTGTTACAGTATCTAGAATTGTAATTAGTTGAAATAAAGCACTCATGCTTCATTACGAAATTCTTGCACATTCATTTATGCACGTTTCAACAATTTTCAGTTGCATCGCACGCATATTTTAATGTGTTGAAGTTATATGTTATGTTTATTCTATCAGTACTTGCCTTATTTCCATATTCGCAATTATGCATTATAATTAAGCATAATGCTACGTATAACTTATAAATGCAATTTGTCTACACTTCAATTGTATTTATTCGTTTCAGACGGTACTCCAGTCTGAAGTCTGATTAGTTTAATATGTTACTAGGGCTAAACTAGCGCTGAGGTAGTTCCCTTCGTATTCATACATCTTGCATATACAAATTAGTTCGGTTCGTTCAGGATTTTAATATGCCTTGCTTATAGGATCAAATGCGTCTCCACAAAAAATAAATTCAACTGTTTTCAGTTCAGAAATTACCGGAACTATACCTCAGCGCTACTAAGTAATATAACGTATGTACAGTTCATAGGAGGGACTGTGGTGAATTTTCTACCTATAAGTAAGGACGGTAACCGTGTTCTGAAGTTTATCCTAAACATATATTCTTCTTTATTAAATCTCAAAACCGTTTTCGTTCTCAACTTAAGCCTAAAATGTTGACGCAGATAGGTTATGTTAACATGGTAAATTCTCTTCACATAAAAATAACACAGTTTTATTTATTATTCCTGCCACATTATGCAACACACAAATGGAACTTATGCACATATTACATTGAATAAAAATTTAATTGTATTATTTATTTGTTCCCTACTATACTGGGTTGTAATGAATTGAATTTATCTAACCTACCAGATTAACACAACTGTACATACACTAATTTCATAGGCAGGACTGTGGTAAATTTTGTACCTACAAGTAAGGAAGGTAGATGTGCTAAATTAAAATCACAATATAAATAATTCTTCTTTATTAAATCTCAAAATAGCTTCCATTCCAAACTTAAAATGTTGATGCAACCAGGTTATGTTACCATGTAAAACTCCGTTCACATTGAAATAACACAGTTTTGTAATTATTTCTGCAACATATTATGCAATAAGAAGTGTGAAGGGGTTTTATACACACATTACACTAAATAAAATTGAGCGCCGACACGCTATAAAGTAATATATTTCACTCAGCTCCGTATACTCAAATAGAAAAGCCCGACTCATCGAGTGACGTCACACAACCTGCATTACGGCCTGGTCTAGATCACGATGGCAGTGGTTGTGATAGTTACATTACGACTTTAGTTTGTTCCATTGCATGTGAATACGTGTCTTGTATCGCACGGTATCATTATTTCATTCGTAAACATATGTTGCGCGTTTAATTCGCTTCGAATGTTTTTCTTGCAACGTTCTTTATTTCCATAGCGATGTCCTCATTTGTTCATCTTCTTGGAAGGGACAATACTTCCATCGGCCCTCACCTCTCGCCCCCCTCGCCGTGCCTACATACATACGTAAAACAGACAGTAACGGCAACACTGCTTTTCAGTAATCGTTCCTTGCGCGAGCTATACACGAGCAGTATGTGGCAGAGCTCCTTCATGCTGAGCGATAAAACTTTCGAAACGTGTCTCCAAGGAAATGTCTTGCAGAAATCCTGAAAACTCATTTCTAAGTAACTGTAAGTATTTTGAGCTTGTTAAACGATTATTAATTATCACAGGTCCAATCAAGATACTATCGACAATATGCAAACAACTATATCGCCGATACTGTTGGGAATACGAACCATATTTATATAAACTTATTTATTTAGAATATCCATATTATCATCTCCCATAATTATTAGCTTTCCTCCCGACTCATCGGGTAACTATCCGATCGTTCCCATCAGGTCCTTTAATACAAACCATTGGAGGCATACTGGCTGCAACGGGACAAAAACTATTGGTCACGTATTGAGATTCAGCAGGAAAAGCGAACTACTACAGAACAACAGACATAGAGGAAGGGCAAGTAGTGCTGATGTCTTAAAGGTTGGGAGGTTCATGAAGAGGTTCAATGCATTTCGGCAGCAGATTCCAATAGTCGCGCGGACATCATAGCCATTGACAGCGTTAAGGTTAAGGTCATGGTATTGGATCCAACCATCCACTTTAAGAGAAACCTGTCATAAGCGAACGAGATAAAAAAAAAAACAAGAAATATATTAACAGTGTCTACCTTTCCTCTTTTTTAAGTATAACGTACCTATTAATCAGTGGGGTCGTCAGAGATACCGTTATGTTATTTAGAGTGGGAAGTTGCCTTCCACAGTCTAACTAGCAACTATTAGTGAAGTTAAAATTCGAAGTCTTTCAAATACAAAACATCTTATTACATATTCTTAGGAACTGTTTACATATTATTCATTATAATTTATATTTTCAAAAAAGATAATTTTGTCAATACGACATTTTGGCAAATTTCAAAATTCAAAATTTAGTTTTTTAAATTATTCGACTTAAAAACATAAGTTAACTGTTCTGTATTCAGGACCCTTGTAGTTACCCTCACTGAAGGGCTGATGATTTAATACATCTTTCTCTCTAAGAATGTCATATATATTTTGGAAACATATAAGTATATGGACTATTTATCGCGAGTATTTTATGTTTCCTATACTGGTAGGTAGGTATGAATAGGTTTACTTATGTATAAAAATATTTATATACATACGTTGAGAGTTCGAAACAAATTTACTATTGAATAGAGACATTTATAAATAAACAAATAAAACATTTCTTATTGTTTATATCACTGTAATATGGAGTTCAAATGTTTAGTTTCATCGGTCCAGGATAACTTGTATTGAAAATACATGTGATATGTACCCCAATACCTCTGATCGAGGTTTTGGCTGATTGTACATCTATTATCTGGCAGTACATCTCACTTGACGATAGATCTATGTGTCAGATGAAGAACAATTGTTTGTATACATCTGAAGTCTGATTAGTGTAATATGTAGCTAAATAGTCGGCGATGTATGCAATGGAGGGGAAAAGGAACTGGCCATCCTACTCCATTATCTACTGGAATAGTTGTCTCATAAGTGTTATCTTGTTGGTATCAATCTCGGGGTTCAGATCTGTCTTCGAACAGTTGATTAAACAACAACAGTGTACTCCAACTAAATCGACAATTGCAATTTTACTATGCTGCATATCATTACGTAGAACTACATATATGTGGGTGCGATCACCTGTTGACAAGGAGAGCAAGGGAAATACAAAGAGAATAGGCCTAAGATAAATACAAGTAGAACAAGGAGAACACAAGGAGAACAAGGGGAAGACGGGAATGAAGAGAGTACAAGGAAAACACAAGACATGGAAATACAATACAAGGAGAAGAAAGGGACGACGAGGAGATCGAGAGGAATACAAGGACAGCAAGGGAGGGGTTTACATTTTTATGTGACAGTCAATTCCAATGTCTGGTGAGGAGAAAGACTTAGTTAAGACTTAGTTCAGAAGTTCTAGCAAAATGAAATGATGTCACAGAGTATTGGAGCATAAACAGGTAAAGATAGACCTACTTTGTGACTTCATAATATGTGGCATGAGGTAGAGCGCACTTGTTTACTTAACCTCGGATCGAGAAGGTAATGTAGTCAGCATCACGCTCCGACCGCTATTTTATCCCTGATCAATCGCAAGAACATTAATAAGTAATAAGTATAGAAAAATACCCCTGAACTAATACTTCCAATCTAAATATAACCTATTAGTTGATTGAAATATGTCAGCAATAATAGGCCTAATAATAATAATAATAATAATAATAATAATAATAATAATAATAATAATCGTCCACTGTAAATCGCCGAATTTCAGCGATTGATACTTTTAAAAATATCTACGTAAACATTTGAACATATTGGTGTATGTCTAGGATAACATTGTAGGTCATTTTATGAAGTCACTGCTACCTAAAACGTTTCTGTTTAATTATATTTAATTGCCTTTAATGAAATGTGTTCAATTACAGTACTGTAATTACGATTGTTTGAATCATACATACCGTCATTGATTCTAGAGGTTACAACGAAGTCATTTCCAAACGAAGCGTTAAGGTACTCGCACAGTCTAATATATACAGTCGCGAAGCTTGGGATGATTTTTTGCATTTCTCGCGATAGTTGCTAGCCGCTTGGAGCGCTGTGAGTACTAGGAACAAAAGACTGCCATTGCCATCCTGATGCCGTAAGGCAGACCATGTGACTCCCTTAACCCGATCACGAAGGGCGGCTTTTGAACCATATAAATTAGTTGAAATGCATAAAGAGTAACATATATTTCTTTCAAATGTAGTGTAATTACATTAATAAAATTTAAAACAATGATTATGAGACATTTCAGACATAAATCACTTGAGAGTTAAGGTGTAACATTATTTTTGGTGTGAAAATTACGTTGTTCGTATGTGTAATACCTGCCTTTATTTCGATTAAATATTGCGAAACTCTTGTACATTCATTTATGCACGATTCAATCATTTTCAGATGCACCGCATGGATATTTAGATATGCTGAAATTATAGGTTATGTTTACTGTACCAGTTGCCCCTTTCTGTCTAATTTTAGTGGTCTCCAATGCCCTGGCATTACATATGTCCCGGCATATTATGTCGTATGAAAATTATAGGTTATGTTTACTATATTTAACTTATATTCCTATATTCGCAAGTATACATTATAATTAAACATACTGTCATGTATGATACCCCTCACATTCAATTTGTCTGTATTTTAATACTACAATTGAGACTGAATTACTGTATTTATCTACAACCTAAGTACGAAGTAGGTAACACAATCGTATGTACACTAATTTCATAGGAGTGGTATAGTAAATTTTCTGTCTACAATTAAGGAAGGTAAATGTGCTAAATTAAAATCACAATGTAAATTCTTTTTTATTAAACCTCAAAATAGCTTCAATTCTTAACTTAAAATGTTGATGCGAACAGATTATGTTAACATGTAAAATTCTCTTCACATTAAAATAACACAGTTTCATAATCATTTCTGCAACATATTATGCAGCAAGAAGTACACGAAACTTATGGACACATTACACTAAATAAAATTTAGCAATGATACGTAATAAAGTTATAATATTTCATTGAGCTCCGTTAACTGAAATAGAAAACTCGAACACACATTACGGCGGTCCAGGTCGAAAAGGCACGACTGTGCGGTATTTCGCATTGTTGTAAAAAGTTGTGTAAACTGTAAAATGTTTGTTATCGGTTGTAATAACTGTAAATGGCTAAAATACAATAATTTTAATAATGATATGAGGCAAGAAGACGTTTGTTGCACTATAAATTCTAAGAAAAAGAGGTCAAGAGTTATCCTTCTTCCGAAAGATCCAGGAAGGTGAGTTTATAAAATATAATATATGCTTTATGAAAATAATATATGAACCTTATGTATTTCATATTTCAATAGTGGAAGGAAGTTGTTAATTTTTTCAAAAGAACACGATATCGAAAGTGCAATACATTTTATCGTCTGCTAGGGAAAGAGTCTGTGACGAGGCGATAGTAGCGATCCTGGTGGCTAGCAACTATCTATGGATGCATATTTCAACTGTCTATGTTTGCATATTTAGTAAGTATTGAGCTTCGTGACTGTATATATTAGACTGTGGTACTCGTCCACGATGCTATATCTAGTTATATAGCGCGCTATTTTTAATAGCGCAACAGAAATGTCACATCACGTTTACACACATGGCCAGAATATAGCGCGCTATTTGAAATTTCTTGTATAGCGCTAGAAGCTGTCAGGAAGATCTTGCAGCACATGTTTACATGTCGCTATGAAATTCCCGCTGGATTCTCTGGCGCAACAGCGTTCTACTTGACCTTGTAGCACTGACAGTCACAGTGTAACCTTACTCGTTCACGTGTCCATTGTAATTATTTTTTCATTTTGGCTTTAAACAAATAAGTGAAAATGTAAGACAAAATGTTCAATAAAATAAGAAATATTCTTGATTATACTGTAGGCCTATGTCAGTTCACAATATCAGAACCATTTCTACACAATATATATCAACCTCATTCATACATACATACATACATACATACATACATACATACATACATACGTGTTCTGCCCAATGACAGGTCTTTCACTGCAAACCCAGCTTTCTGCAATGTTTCCTATTTTCTGCCCTCCGCATATTATAATCCATGTATCGTAATGTCGTCTATCATCTGGTATCTACTTCTACCGCGAACTCTTCTCCCGTTCAGCATTCCTTCCAGTGCATCCTTCAGTAGGCAGTTTTTTCTCAACCAGTGACCCAACAAATTCCTTTTCCTCTTCCTGATCAGTCGCAGCATCATTCTTTCTTCACCCACTCTTTCCAACACAGCTCCATTTCTTATTCTGTCTGTCCATTTCACACGTTCCATTCTTCTCCATATCCACATTTCAAATGCTTCTAGTCGCTTCCCTCCACTTCGTCGTAATGTCCATGTTTCTGCCCCATACAATGCCACATAAAACACAAAACACTTCACTAGTCTTTTCCTCAGTTCTTTTTCCAGAGGTCCGCAGAAGATGCTCCTTTTTTTATTAAAAGCTTCCTTGGCCATTGCTGTCTCTTTTTGATATCCTGCGTGCAGCTCATGTTACTGCTTATAGCACACCCCAAGTATTTGAAGCTGTTCACTTGCTCTACTGTCTCACTCAATATTTGCAAGTTTACCTTCTTTATTTTTCTTCCGACAGCCATGGTCTTCGTCTTATTTGCATTTATCTTCATCCCACACTGCTCACAGCTGTCATTTAGCTTATCCTTTAGTATCGTTTCCTCTTCTGCTAACAACGACATATCATCAGCAAATCTTATACACTTTATTCTTCTTCCTCCTAATTTAACCCCTCCCATGTTCTGAAAAGAATTCTTCACAAATTCTCCAAGTAGATCTTGAACAGGGTAGGTAATAAAGGGCAGCCTTGTCGTACTCCTCTCCCTATTTCATTTCCTTCAGACATTTCTTCTCCTATCCTGACTTTGACTCGTTTCATATAGGGTATTGGCGCCTATGATGGGCACCCCTACAGTGATGGGCACAGTGAATTATTTATTGTAATAATAAGGATTTGCGGATTAGTATGTAGTTACTTTTTGTTCTATATGATTGGCAGTACTGTTAGCAACCATTCTAGCGCATGGCCTGTATCCTGAGAGGATGTGGGAAGCTTCATTTTCGAATTGATTGTGGTCATGTGCATACCCATGATTATTGTCGCTTAAAATTAATAATTCGTTAAGTTTCATTGTTGTCATAAATAGTGTTTGTAGGTTCTGTTGTTACTTGTGCTGTATTCGAAGCTCGATTATTAGCTCCGTCCAGTGTATCTCAGTAAAGGTAAGTGATTATAACGACAAAAATTATACTTCTAGTGCTTTAATGGCCCATGTCCATCACTATGTACTAAAATCAATTGATACACAGTGATGGTCACAGTATGCCCATCACTGTTTTTTGTAATTTTACATAATTTAAGTTGTTCATCATGCATATTTGTAGATCTTGGTACTACGAATATAATATTATAAAACGGATGTCTTAGAACTATTCTAAACAGTAATGGGCACAGTGCCCATCACTAAATATTTCTAAGTGCCCATTACTAGAGCAATGACATAAAACTCACAGACATAGACTACTTCATGTTTAGAATCCTTTTATGTCGGAAGATTCTGGAGTAATTTCCGTAGTCAGGACGAACCACTTTGAGTAGCTAAAAATTTAAATAGGCCTATCCAATGGTAAAAATTAACGCATTAATGTCATATGCATTGTGTTTCAATAGAAGCGCACATTCTTATAAATATGCTCTTTCTTCATATAATTTCATTCCACTTTTGGAATACAATGTATAGGCTAAATACACAGTAGATTGTGCTGATCTAATCAATTTCGTTTCACGTAACTATACACAAAAAATGTAAATATAGGCTATTATCTTATTTTAAATCACATTTATTTTCTCTATTTTCGATGTCAGTAGTTGAAAATTCCTACGTTGAGTATACTTCATACTGACTGCATTACGTAGCGATATGTTTACTAAGGAGCCTTGTTTCATCTTCCGAGTTGCTTATGGTTACCAGGCATGGAATGATTAAGTTCACTGTGTTATCGGAGTGAAACATTCGCTGCAGGCCAAGGATTCACGACAAAACAAAACACTCATAAATTGCATGGTGTAACTTCTAAGAAGTCGTTCTAATTATAGTTTGCTTAGTCAGGACATGTCACATGGGAAGAAAATGTAATATCATAACAATGCTTCAGAGGCATTATCTTGTTCTCCACCAAAGCATAGTACAGCAATCATTCTATGACAACAAATAATCAACATATAGAGAACTTTTATTTTATGTTATTGAGTTCAGAAATACTGACATCACCAAATGATAGATTTAAATTAAAAAATATTTCCTCCAACTGTTCCTGTTGCAGTAAACTTTAAAAATGCAATATCATAAATTTAATGATTTCCATATATGTATATAGTAATAAAAGTCCGACGTGTAGATCTACAGCTTTAGTCAAACTCTATTTTATGCCTATTTTTCTTTCAGTCTCAGAATGCCTAATGTCGGAAAAATTAAGTACACTAAAGATCAGTTGATGTCAGCAGTTGCAGCAGTTCGAGATGGTGAGAGAATTAAAACATCTGCTAAGAAGTTTGGTGTACAAAGATCAACACTCCAACGGTACATTAAGGGGCAGGATAAATCAACATTTGGTCCCAAATCTGTTCTCTCAGATGACGAGGAGATGATGTTAGTAAATTGGTTACTGAACTCTGGTAGAAAAGGTTTCCCTAGAAGAAGAGAAGACATTCAATTAAGTGTCCAGGAATTCTTGAATTCAAATAATAGAGTTACTCCTTTCAAGAATAATTTGCCTGGAAAAGGATGGTATAAAGCTTTCCTCCGAAGGCATCCTGTTGTTTCAGAGCGAACAGTGGAAGGTGTGACGATGGCGAGTTCAAATGTGAATGAAAACAATATAAGAAAATGGTTTCTTGACACTGAATCGATATTAAAAGAGGAAAATATGTTTGACATATTGCAAGATCCAACAAGGGTCTTTAATGGCGACGAAACTAATTTCCAACTTTGCCCTAAAACTCAAAAGGTTCTTGCTCCCAGAAGATCTCAGAATGTCTATGAAGTGATAATGGGTAATGATAAAGAAGCCCTTACAGTCATGTTCACCTTTTCAGCTGCTGGATTTATGTGCCCTCCAATCATAGTGTACAATTACAAAAGGCTGCCACGTGAAATAGCACAGTCAATTCCTGATGAATGGGGAATTGGCCTCAGTGAATCCGGATGGATGAAATCTGAAGTTTTTTATGAATTTGTGGGCAATATTTTTCATCCATTTCTTCTCAAAAATAAAATAAAATTGCCTGTTATCTTATTTGTGGATGGGCACAAAAGCCACATGACACTCCAGTTGAGTCAGCTATGCATTGAACTCAACATAGTTCTTGTGGCTTTGTACCCTAATGCAACTAGAATACTACAACCTGCCGATGTTGCTGCTTTCCGGCCTATCAAGGAGGAGTGGAAGAAAGGGGTTTTAAATTGGCGGCGGGAGCATCCTTGTCAAGCCCTCTCAAAGCGAGACTTTGCACCAGTACTAAATGAAGTACTAAAGAATTGCGTAAAACCTGACAAACTCAAAAATGGCTTCCGAGCAACTGGTCTTTTCCCATGGGATCCCAACAACATTGACTTCACAAAATGTTTAGGAAATGAGCACAGTGCACCTGAAAATTCACAGGTAAGAGATTCTGAAGGAGTTGTTGAAGAGAGGCCTAACCAATCGTTGACTTTTAGAGAATTCTGTGAAGTTGTAGGAGATGAGCGAATGTCCAAATTTAAGAATATTGGAAACATTGTTGAACAGGAAGAAAACAGTGAAGAGTTCTATGTTCTCTTTAGACTGTACGAAGTATTTGCTAAAAAGAATGAAAAATATTTTGAAAGAAAGGGGCCACCTGTAGAACCAGAAGAAATAACGGTTGATAGCATGAAAGTAGTGACAGATAAAGAAAGAGATCAGCCAGAAGATAACGAAGAAATAATTGAAAGACAGTTAAGCAGTCAAAGTCAAGTGGATGCAATAGAAATAGCAATTAACGAACATTTCCAGACAGAAGAAGTGGGTTCTAATATGGGTATTCAAGAAGATAATCTACTGAAGACACCAGAAAAAAATCTCAGCAATGAAGAAAAGAGAACATTGAGACGATCAGAAGTCCGTACATTGGAGGATTGCTTGATATGGCCTGAAACTCCAAAAAGAAAAAACATTCGTAAAACTGAAAGAATGCCATACGTTTTAACATCAAAGAAATGGAGAGCTCTTTTTAGGAATAAAGAAGAAAAGAAAGCAGAAGAAGAAAGGAAAAAGGAAGAGAGAAAAAGGAAAAGGGAGATGAATAATGGGGGGAAAATAGCTAAGCGTAAAAGAAGTGTTGAATCAACAAAACACGTAAAACATGGAAGAAAAGTTACTGAACTGTCAACATTGAGCTCTCACGAGAATCCAAAAGACAGTAGTTTAATAACTGTGGGCCTTTCATATGACCAAAATGTTCAAGCAACTACTAGTTCCGGTATTGGTACAAACATATTAGAGAAGAGAAAGGACACTTCAGAAGAGCCGAATAAGCTGCTTTCATCAGGACTCTGTTACAAGTGCGGTGGGTGTTTAAATAATAAGTGTCTTGGTATTTCATGCAAAAAATGTCTTAAAGTATTTCACAAGAAGTGTCTTCAAAACGAATTCAGTGATAATGATTCAGAAGATGAGAATGTATACTTTTGCAACAAATGTGTGAGAGAATTAGACGACAGTGAAAGTGATTAAGCCTAATAGATTGATGTAAGAAAGAAAAACATTTAGACTCATAATTAATAGAGGCAAGGGCATCTTAGAAGTTGAAAACGAATAAATTAGTTTCAATTTGAAGGTAAATGTCTCACTTTTGTATCAAATATTAAAGTGCCCATCACTGTATACTTAGGTGCCCAAGTCAGAAGCTCGAGTGCCCATCATTTTTTTTTTTCCTATTTCAATATTGATGTAATTTCAAAATAATCAGACACATTATTGTAAGTTCTTTCTTGTGTAAAAGAGTCACAAATATATTCAGTTCTTTATTGGAAAAAAATTAGAAATATACCTCTGTAAATTAGATGTTCCCAACCAAATATGTGTTGCAATGTGCTTAAAGTGCCCATCACTATATACTTTACCCTATATATATATATAATTTATATCAATAACGGTATTTTCTATTTATTCTGCGGTTTTTCTTCAATAAACACAATGGAAAATCTAGCACCGTATAGAAGAAGGTGTCAGCTGCCATAATATCTAAGCTGACCATGCTAGAAGGAGATAGCGCCAGACGTTTCTTATGGCTGTGTACACGGCGCAAGTATCGTATTGCAAGCCATAAGTCATTTGTACACTTTTTCCTCATAGCCTCTACAAATCTAGCAGCTCGCTGTGTAGTTTATATGGTGCAATACAGATCTTGCGCTGGAAATTTATTGCAATGGACAGAAAATTAGCTCCTTGGAGGAGTACCTTTAGAAATATAAGCAACATCAGCATACCTATACTCTCATCAGGGAGATTCATTAACTTAAAATAGTCTGTGAGAATATTTGTAATACAGTGTATTTAGCTCTCTCCCAGATATAGGACAGTATGGCCAGAGCCATCTCTCAGGACACTGGAAGAACTTCGGTAAGTTTTCCAAAGAGAATGGGAAGTGGTCTCGGCTATGTGGCTTCACTAATCCGATTCTTGTTTCGACGAATGAAAATGAGAATGATAATATGGTTCGGATAAAGTAGTTGTATCAGGATAGCCATCCTTGGTCCGTGCGTTTTGCTTACAAACATTTTCCGTATCCTCCAGTAATTTCACTGGTGTTTTATAGAGTCGGGCAAACAGCCTCTTACTCCCGCTCGTTCTCGTAGGCGAGACTAGCTGGCCGATAATGCCAGTTCCGAGAATCGTATTCTCGAGATTGGCACTCTCGGGAACGAGGAATACCGGGTCCCGGCCTGTTATCGCACGGCCGACTTATCGTTATGAAATGCGTACACTGACTGCCGGCTTAATTGCCGCTCATCACTGCAATTCGTGACTCTTTCTGAAATATTAATGTTCATAAAGTAATTTAAGAAGGCACAGCAGTGTGGTATGCAAGAATACAGCACATTATGATTGTCGACATTCTTACAGAAGTCACACTATTTTAATGAACTATTTATTGCCTTTCTGGAGAAGCAAAATAATGCAGCACTTTCAGTCGTTACCTAATCCTAAGCTAATCTAAAACAACAACAAGTTATGGTTGGAGCTATGATATATTTTCTCGCTATCAGCATTTCGTTGACATTCCATATTTAATCATTCGATAGTGTTTTGTATACGCTAAAGTAATGGATATCACACGACTGTATAATTATATTGCGCGTTCACATCTGGACGTTTCGTTGTTATTGCGCTGTGTAAGGACGAAATAAATTAATTAATACTTATTTATATTATTATAAGGGACCAAAGACTCTGACAAAAGATATTTTTGTTTCCCAACTGATAAAATGCTGAATGTGAAATGGAAACACTTTTGCAAGGGGAAGGGACAGAATTACGAAATAGAGTAGATCCTTTCACAAATTGATCATAATTACTTACAAACGCGTTTTAAGGAACTCGGAGGTTCATTGCCGCTCTCACATAAGCCTTCCATCGGTCTCTACCCTGAGCAAGATTAATCCAATCTCTAACATCATATCCATTTTTATATTATCTTTCCATCTACGTCTCTGCCTCTCCAAACGTCTTTTCCCTCCGACTATCCAACTAACACTCTATATGCATTTTTGGATTCGCCCATACCTGCTAGATGTTCTGCCCATCTCATACCTCTGAATTTCATATTCCTAATAATGTCAAGTGAGGAGTACAATGCGTGTAGTTCTACGTTGTGCAACTTCATCCATTCTCTATCCCTCTTAGCCCCAAATATCTTCCTAAGGATCTTATTCTCGAACAGCCTTAAGCTCTATTCCTCTCTCAAAGTGAGAGTCCAAATTTCACAACCATACAGAACAATCGGTAATATAACTGTTTTATAAATTCTAACTTTCAAGTTTTTTGAGAGCAGGGTGGATGACAAAAGCTTCTCGACCGAATAATAACAGGCATTTCTCCCCATATTTATTCTGCGTTTCCTCCCGAGTGTCATTTATATCATAACAGAGAATAAAAGAGGGAACGGTTATTATTATTATTATTATTATTATTATTATTAAATTAGTTACTTTACGACGCTTTATCAACTGCTATCGCTATCTAGCATCTGAATGAGATGATGGTAATGCCAGTGAAATGAGTCCAGGGTCCAGCGCCGAAAGTTACCCAGCATTTGCTCTTAATGGTTGAGGCGAGAAGACTCAGCCAGGTAAAGGCTGGTTCACAATAAACCGGGAACGGAAACGACAACGAGAAATAATGTTAAAATAAATGCATTTAAATGTGAGCATTCACAATTAACGAGAAGATTGCCGGAGCCCGGGAACGGGAACGTGAAAGTTAATTGTGAATGCTCACATTTAAATGCATTTATTTTAAGAATATTTCCGTTATCGTTGTCGTCTCCGTTCCCGGTTTATTGTGAACCAGTGTTAACTTGTCCCAACAAAGATTCGAACCGGAACCCGATCGTTTCACAGTCAGGTGTGCTAACCGTTACTCTACAGCGATGGATTATTATTATTCTTCTTATTGTTATTAATTGTTATATTATTATTATATTATTATTATTATTATTATTATTATTATTATTAGTATCACTGTTATCATTATCATTATCGTAATCATTAGGATGACCAAGATTATGATTATCAGGATTATTATGATGGTTATTATTTATTATTGTCTTGTAAGTTACCATTAGGTACAACGAATTAGAAATCTTATTAATTCTTAATTTGTTATTCTCGTTCCTATAACATATAGGATAATTATTGTAAACCATATAGGCCTATGTCATTTTATATTGCAACATGGCTGCAATACAATAAGGATTGTTCTGTAACAATACTTTATAACGTGCACACCAGTAGAAAGTGTAGTTTTCTATAGTATAGGCTGGTTCACAATAAACCGGGAACAGAAAGGAGAACGGAAATAACGTTAAAATAAATGTAGCCTATAGTATTTAAATGTGAGCATTCAGAATAGTTAATTGTGAATGCTTACATTTAAATACATTTATTTTAACAATATTTCCGTTCTAGTTCTCGTTGCCGTTTCCGTTCCCGGTTTATTGTGAACCAGCTTTTAATATTTTCATGTTTCACATCATTGTGTTACAAACTATTTTTTTATTTAGTTGCTATAAAAGATAGCCTAATTACTGTAAAGTGTAAACCATCTTGGACTATATAGCCTCATTTTCAACTACCTGTATTAAAATATCATTTAATACTATCCGTACAATAACGGGTTTTCATGCGTTGAAGGGTTCCGTACAAATTTTACGGAACAAACGTTTGAGTCATGAGTCTTTCGCAAACAGCTCTTTGGTTAACTCGCCGTTATTCGAGAACCAGTAAAGATTTTGAGTGGCCATCACTTTTAAAATTAATTCCCATCCTTTCTCAACATTTCTCTCGCTTTGACCCCCCATCTGACGTGAAAAACAAAAAAGTTTTCAGCCTACAAAGGTGAAGTTGCAAATGTCTATTCTGAACACATCAATCTCCATCGAAGTTAATATTTTTTTTCTCGCTTTCCAAAAAATATTTTCAGTTCGATTTTTTTCCTATGTTTTCCTTAGACATTGAGCTATCAATCCAAAAAATTACAGCGCGATTGATTAAGTATTATAGGAGCTACGACATGATATATATTTAAAGAACCGGGAAGTGTATAAGCCAATGCTTCCTATAGGAGCACGGCCCGAGCGATATCGCTTGCTTATCAGTACTACAGTCCCGCCTAGACTCCGAGACTGTCGGGAATGACCTAGTATCGGTAATCCCGGGACCAAGAGAATCTCGTGTTCTCTATCAATGAGTCATTTGGCTACGTTAGGTACTCGCGCACCGAGCGAGACTACGATGATTGCGCAACCGAGAACGGGCGATAATATGAGGCAGTCTGCCCGACTCTAGTGTTTTAGCCAAGGGGTGGGGAGCGCTTTTCCCAGCAGATAGAGACTTAAGGCTCATTCACAATGAAAATTAAACATAACGTAAGCGTTAACTTAAGAATATAAACGTTACGGTAAAATCAATAATTCATACCATCATTCACGATGGGAACATAAACATAACCGCTAAGATACTTGGTGACCATGAAAACATAACAACACCACCATTTCATCATATTCTGTCGTATACTTCAGCGCTCCACGATTTTGTACTGTTTGCAAATCACGTAAGCATAAGCATGAAAGTTTGGAGTTTGCAAACTTTCGTGTTAACGTGTTACGGTAATGTTTATGTCAATGCTTATGTGAATCATTGTGAATGATCCCATTTGGTAGCCTGGGCGTACACTTCTGTGTTTATGTTACGGTTATGTTTAATTTTCATTGTGAATGGGCCTTTAGAGTTTTAGCTAGTGGAACGGGATAGTGTTCTGAAGCAAGTCAAGGCCCCATCCTATACCAGCTATAAAGCCTATCCTGATACAGCTACTTTATCCGAACCTTAGATATTAAACAGGGGTCACGTAATAATTCATATTTTCTGCGCAAATATTCTGAATTTTTACTCGTATTCGGATTAGAAACAAATAAAATAATAATTTGTATAAAGTTTCGAACCAATGAACGTGTGTTACGAACTGTTCGCACTGCCATCTTAGTTGCTGAATGATAAATGAAAACCGTTCGCTTGTCATCTTGCCTCTTTACAAAACGTTCATTTTCCAAGATGTCAGATAAGTTACATATTTATAATAAAAATCAAGTCCGGTGTGCGACAGCAAGACTTACCGGCCAACTGCTTTTTTTTTCTTGTTTGGAGGGAGGGAGGGAGGGAACATCCCACCCACAACGACCTGAGGTCTATTGTACATCCACCTATGTGGGATGAGTTGCGTGCCCACCGATCCTCTACGCGCACCGACCTAACCACTTGACCCCCTTAACGACCGGTCCCTACTGTCAACAGAATCCATGTACCACTTCTGCTTCGGCAACACCCCCCCCCCTAGGCTCCCTTAACGGTCCGAGGCGGAAGTCCTCCCCCGAGAAGGTTTGCCCGGGGTTCCATTGCAGAAGCTATAATCACTTGAATACGATCCACTGAGGCCGGTCGAGAGAGCCAGCAGCTTCGGAGGGCCGCCTGTAGAGCGATCTAAAAACAGAAGAAGTGACGGTATGATGAATGAAAGGATGATAGGGGAGGAAATGAAGTGGCGAAGATGAGTGAGGTTCCAATCACCTGATAAAGTTACCTGATATTCATCCATAGGAGTGAGGGGATAACTCCGAAAAAACCTCACCCAAGCAACTCGTCCCAACCGGGTATCAAACCCGGGCCTTCTGGATTCGGAGTTAGACTCGCTAACCCCTCAACCACAACGGTGGACTTAACTGTCTTACATCTACATGCTTCAGCAGAAGTGAACGATCGTCCAACCAGTACGGGAGGTAACTTGTGGTTAGCTCGATGATCCTCCTCCCTGCCGTTATAGCTGGCCTACGAAGTTGTATTTTGCTACTCACTGTAGCTCCCTAAATTTATCACGATATGAGAAGAATAATATATACGATGTGTTTACAATAGTTGACGTAAACCACTCTCCCGACTTCTGTATTTAGAGGGAGCAAGCAAGATATTTTATTTAACAAGTAATTGTGAATTTTTTTTAGTTGCACTTTTGGTGGGTTATTTGAACATACTGATATGTACATGATAGGTACAATGGGGGGAGGGGGTTACAGTGGCTGATACTGTACTGTACATTCATACATATTGAAATGCGATATGACTGTAATAAGTGTTGGTCATTATTTATTTTCTTGAGAATGAAAACTTTACGGTATAAAAAAATCGCCGTGTAAGTTTTTCTGATATTCGGGTAGGTATGGAATTATGAAACCTAGCAGTAACGTGAGCAGTAAGTCCGTTTTATAAAGATACCACCGAAACATATCTCAGGGTTGCCGTGATGTGCGTGTATTTTGCCAGTTTCGCCCCTGCTCTCATTGCTTTCCATATCGTATTTGCCCTTCACTCTATAAATTGATCGCAGATGCTTACGGAAGGAAGTCGTACAAACACGCCTCAAGATCAAGACGGTGGTTGTGTTTCTGACTCTGACTTGTAATGCAGCCAACAGCTTGCCATCGGCTTTTCACCTGGTGTGCTTTGACATTTTATCTACAACCCTTAGTTCCTTAGTTATATGTAAATTATCTCATTATTATTATTATTATTATTATTATTATTATTATTATGATTACTATTTCTTACCAATGTTTATTATTGTCACACTAACATTAGTTATCCAATTTTCATTATTTACTTTCATGTTGTTTTATGATCTAGATATTAATGTAATAACTATGTAAGCAATTGTATTCAATTAGAATTAGAGTCTGGCTGGGCGGAAGAGAAGGCCTACTGGCCTTAGCTGTGCCAGATTAAATAAATAAATTATTATTATTATTATTATTATTATTATTATTATTATTTCCTTGCAACAAAGGCCTATATAAAACTGCTCTAGTAAACTGTAACGGAACTTTGCACAAGACAAAAGTTGTCTCGTGTTACGATGGACTGTGGAAATATCTTGATTCTGTTAACTAGTGTAATATAATAACAAATGCGGTACACGCATCATATAAGTTATTAATATTCACATTACACTAGACTCTTGCTAATCCGACTTGTTATCAGGCTCCTTCCAGTGTACCGGTATTTCCTATTCTACCACTGCTACTGTTAACAGTTTTCCGAGGAATTTATACCGGTGCCTTATTGTTATACCGTATTGCAGCCTTGGCGAAAATGTGACCCGCGAGCACATTGTGGCTCCCAATGATAGATATGCATTTCTTGGTTCCTACCTCCCCCAATCCCCACCCTCTCACCCACTGGAGTCAAACTCCGTTCCATTTGTATTTGTCTCTGACCTGCGAGTGGTGTATCGTCGCAATGTCTCTCTCGAAACCATGTACCTCTACAAAAACGAAAGTTTCAAGTAGGATGGGAGGACGCATTTTTTTGTTGCCAATGTGATGAGAATATTAAATGTAGGATTTGTTCACAAGTATTACGAGGAAAAGGGTTGTATAACATAAAACGGCATTATACTACATGTCACTCATGAAACATTAAAATGTTAAGTATTATTATTATTATTATTATTATTATTATTATTATTATTATTAGTATCATCATAATCATCATCATCATCATCATCATCATCATCATCATCTCTGTACGTCGATCATTTTTCAGCAGATGTACGAATAATGCGGTTAGCTCACAGATTTATAATGTGATGTTGAATGAAAGCTAGATGTAAGGACTTGACAGATGTTGAACTTTTCAAATCTTTGCCGAAAAATAAATATCCGAAGCTTCGTTCTTTCGCTTGCTCTGTTGAAGCCATGTTCGCTACAACTTACGTTTGTGAAAAATTATTTTCAACAATGAAAATAGTAAAAACCAAATTTAGATCACGACTGACAGATTCCTCTTCGGGTGTCCGCCTCCCTCCATAGGTGCTATGCACGTTGCAGGTTACACAGTGGCTCGGCGCACGATCACATTTTCACCACGGCTGACGTATTGCATACGTATACACCAAGGGTTCCCAACCGGTGTGTCGCGATAGACTGGTGTGTTGTGCAGCTACATGGAGTGTGTCGCGAAATTTTGGATTTGAAAAATAAATTTTATGCCATCCAGAAAGTCTCTTTACAACGCATTTTTTATTTGTAACGAAGTCTTTTGATATGGTATTATCGCCGCGGCCTCATATTTAACATGCCGGCATCATCCAATAGCATGCGGTGTGCTTTTAAAACATAATTTTGCCGACCGATTGTTGCTCTGTAGGTTTCACTCTAAGCGTCAAGTTGTCACGTCTACTTCGATAAGAATAAGCACTAGTTTGTTATATTGTTTAATGACTGCTATTATTATTATTATTATTATTATTATTATTATTATTATTATTATTATTATTATTATTGTTGTTATTATTATTATTATTATTATTATTATTATTATTATTATTATTATTTCATATACGAGTACGTTGACATTCTTAACTCTTAATAATAACTCTTTGATAATAATGTTTAATCACATACCGGTACCTCAATGTTCGTACTCAGCGCAAGACATTGCAACCTCAGTTTTAGTCCACGTGGATTAGACAAGTAAGTGTCATTTTATGAGCAGCTTATTGGTTGCAACTAAAGGCGGTCAAACACCGTCGTACTCCCGCTCGCTCTCGTAAGCGAGAGCGGCTGAAAGGAGTGCTGCCACGGGAGTCTCGTGTACCGGTAATAAGAGCTCGCCAATGAGAAGTCCCTGGATTCCCGCAGCGAATACGGTGACGAAGTTATGTAGTGTTTGTGCCACATAGGAAAGGTTGAAGCGTGCGGTGACAGCGATACATAATTTTGTATTTCATGATTTTGTGTTTCATGTATATTGAAACCTGGTTGAGTGGAAAAGAAGGCCTTATGGCCTTAACTCTGCCAGGCAAACTAAAAATAAAACTAAAACTACTACTACTACTACTACTACTACTACTACTACTACTAAGCTTACTACTACTACTACTACTACTACTACTACTACTACTACTAAGTTTTTCAATAGTGAAAGTATATTCCTTCTTTAACGAATAAACATTATGTATTATTATTATTATTACTATTATTATTATTATTATTATTATTATTATTATTATTATTATTATTACTGAATTATAAATGTATAAAACATTTAAATAAATAAATTGCTGTAAATTCTAAACACACGTTTAGTGCTTTCGGAATACAAGATTTTATTTAGGTCTACAGTACTACATGCCTGTTAGTTATGCAGCGTTGTCACATTATGACTCTGAATTAGCCCAGCCGCTGGGATGAGGCAAATAAGACTTTTTTTTTTAACAGAGAAGTTAGTAGTTATCTCTTGCGGCAAGATAAGCTGACCTCTCTACTCCTGCTGAGGCCGTCTATTTTTGGCAAGCTGTTATAAAACAATTGAGTTATCGGACGCGGCCAACTGCATAACATAAACATCGAGAGCATGATGATGTGACTTCTTCCTCTGTGCTGGGTCGTCTAAGTTTGGCCAGTACAATATCATTCAAAACGTAAGGCACAATATCACATTCACACAGTTGTATGGTTACACAGGCTGTGATGAATATTAATAATGTTATTATTACAGGTATCCATAAATAGCAAGTCACAGCAATTGAAACAAAACTTCACACATACACTAATACTAAATCAAACTAATAAAACAAAAAAGTTTATTCAATGCAATGGAAATTAGTAAATAAAATGTAGGCCTAATATTCAATACATATTATTATTGTACATATGGGTATAAAAATTGAAAATAAATGTATCCTTTCCTCACTTTTGTACTTACTCCTACATTATAATCTTGTTAATGAGAACTTAGAAGCTACCTGTCAATTAGACTTCTAAATCGCTGTTCAAATCCATTCAGTTGGCTCTTTTATTATTATGAATAATTAATATATCATTTATACGATCAGGATCAATAGAGCTTCGTTTCTCCGATACGATCAGTCCTGCCCTGCTAAAATTCCTTTCACTTGCAGCACTGCTTGCGGGAATGCAGAAAACTTCTTTTCCTAATCTAGCAAGTTTCGGGAAAGAGCCTGCATGTAACTTCCACCAAGACAGAAGATTTTTGCAATCATCATCTGTAGTATTCATGCTCATGTACTTTTCCAGCTCGTCTCTGTAATTTGATGTGGCAGAGCGCCATTTTCGAAATTTCTTTGAGGGAGAGGGCAAGGGATTCACTTCCACTACTTTTACTGTATTTAAGATCTTTCGGACGTTTTCGTGAATTTCCTCTCTTTTATCTTCACTCAGAACTAAAAGTTCCTTGAAAGAGGGATGAAGGAAAGTGGCCAAGTAATGTCTATCATGCAGTTCATTCAGAAGTTTTACATTTATGAACGTTTCTGTCCGTTTCTTTAATTTCCTCATGATCTCATCATCATCAGCAGTTATTTCGCAGGAATCTAACAATTTAAAAACCCATGGTACAACAAATGGCAAGGTCGGTTCTTTTGCGCCTTCCAAGTCATCTGTGGCCTCTTTGAAAATCTTAAAGAAATTAGTTATGTTTTCCATTATTTCTCCGTGGTAAAATGTCATCTTTTCTTCCTTCATTACATCTTTCAAAATATTCTTTATCTGATCTCTCTGGTTATGGAACGAATTTAACATCATATAAACACTATTCCACCTGGTCTCGATGTCAGGAAGCAATGATTTTTCTAGTCTAGTGACTAAACCGGAGCGTTTCATAAAGCCAACGACTTTACGTGCGGTCTGGATGGAATGAAACACATCAGGAATCTCATCACTTAAGAACTTCTCATTCAGTGTGTGCCTTAATACTGTATTAATGCAATGCATAATACAGGGACATCGTTTGTGATTTTCCAGAGCTTTCTTAATATTGGGTCCCTGGTCTGTCACAAAGGTAACGTTTTGTAACTGTGTGGGAGTAATATCTAGCTCCGCCATTTGCTCATATATTTCCGTGAGAATGTTTGCACCAGTTTTAGTGACCTCTGGGAATTTTGTCGTGAGGAGCACGTTGTTCCTTAACTCCCATTTATCCTCACACTCCTCTATATAGGACGATGTGATTGTCAGGTAATGAATCTTCCGATAATTGTCAGTCCAGAGATCGCATGTCATTGCACATTGATCTCTGTTAATAGCTTCCTTTACTTTAGGAATCATTTCATCTCTGACTTGGTCAGCCAGATCTCGGATATGTCGAGACTCAGTCCTCGAGGAAGGCAAAACATCTTTAGCACTGATCTGTCCATATTTGGCACCTGTATTAATTAATTCTTGAGACAGATTAATGAACCCCTCGCTGCTGACAATATTGAAGGGACGGAGGTCCATTGCACACATAGACACACATTTGTCTCTAACCGCCGTTCTAGCAGCCTTAGAAACTTCGTTCTTTGATGAATGCCTGTTTTCTTTACATTTATGTCTCAACATTCCCGAAGTGCTACCGTTATAAATAAGCAATGTGTTGCAACCCTCTCTTTGACAATGAACATAGCCAACAGGAGCATTTGTGTCCTTTTGAACTACACACTGAAATCGTTAAAAAATATATAAATTACAATGTATTCTATAAGTGAAATATCTCCGTGGCTTTTAGCGTTCAAAATAATACAAAATCTCATGATTACAAGAGGAATATTATTTCGAAATAATTAGTCAAAGTAAAATACAGCATAACTTAATTTCCGTAAATTCTATGCTACAATTTAAGCACCAAGGATTCATAAAATGCTTACCCTCCCAGCTACTGCTACCCCGACTTACACCCGGTTTATCTAGTAGAATGTAAGTTCCATCAGCTAGTTTATTCAATACACTTTCTTTAGCTTCCGCAGCCATTGTACACATTATTTTACTTATGAAGACTGTACTGTACTTCTCTGCTTATGTGAAATGCGAGACTACGGGACTCCCGCTCGCTCCCGCTTGCATTCTACTCCCGCGCAGTCCTTGGCATTCCCCTCCCACTCCTGCGCAGTGCCGTTGTGGAAGCAACGGGAATGGAGAGCTAAGGGAGAGAGATCCGAGCGAGACTGAATGCGTATTTGACCGGTTCTAGTTGCAACACTGAAATTGAGGCGAGTGACTGGAGCAGCGAAACAAGAAATTGAAAACAATAATAAATTTCAAAGACCTGCCGAATGTTACGCACGAGGCCGCTCAAAGGCTTACCGAATATTAAGCATGAGACCGCGGCGATAATACATTTTATTTTGAGACAGACTTTACCAATGAAACGTGAACACCTGCAACAATGCTCAGTTCAGTTTTTCTGCCATAAGGCCACGTATAACCCTTGCTCCACACTCTCGCCGAGTCAAGCCGAGCCAAGGCGAGCGCGAGAGTGTGGACGGTGCGCTCTCCTCGCCTCGCCGTGTCTTGCCAAGACTCGCACTCGCCTGCGCTCCGCTCCGTGTCGGTTTTTGGTGTCCGAGTCAAAGGAAGCGAATGGTGAACCCGAGCGTGACCCCAGATACAATAACAAAAAGTGCAGACCAGTGGTTCTCCCTACGCGGCCCGCGGATCGCATGCGGCTCTTAAAGTGATTTGCGGCTATTGAATTAATATTAGGCCTGCTATTACTATTTTTTTACCTTTTCTTTTTAATTTCTGTAATAATGTGCAACTGGGGAAATCTTTGGTTACTCTGCATCCTTACTGCCACTGAAGGTGTTCAACAACGAGGCGCATTTGTTTTCATTTTTAAAAAGGTACAGCAGTGTCATGTCTCATGTCTTACTATGTCTTGATATAATACTGCGTTATAAATGTTTTTATCTTAATAGACATAGCGTGCATTCAAATTTTTGTAACAGGTATTCAAAAGATTCCCAATCAAAGATAGAGAAACTGAAAATGTTAAAAATTCCGTAATATCTGTATAGAAAGTAATGTATTCCCTGTACATAAAAATCAATTGACAACAAAAGCATCGTGCCACGTAGCAGACATTAAGCTATTTATAGATTCGGTGATTGTTAAGGAGTGTCTTGTAGCTGTATGTGACACTTTATTTTCTAAATTTCCAAACTCATTCAAAACAGATTACAGGTGAAATAAAACATCAAATCAACCTGCTCGTATCGTATGATTTGCATAAGGATAGCAGAGTCCGCCCTTTAACTTCAAAATATCAGTAATGTATTATAAATATTTGATAATGATCACGATGATGCTGATGATAATAATAGCAATAATAATAATAATAATAATAATAATAATAATAATACACCAAATTATATAATAATTAAAAATCTGCGCATTATGTTAAGCTTCAATACTGTAAAATGCATTGTGGCTCTCGACAAGTTCCTATTTTCCACTTTCGGCTCTCCTTTAATTTCTAGTGAATACCATTGGTGTAGACTCTTGTACTCAATTACTTCTTACAAATAACTTTTAGGGAATCCGGAAGTTCATTGCCGCCCTCACATAAGCCCGCCATCGGTCCCTATCCTGGACATAATTAATCCAGTCCCTAGCATAATATTCTACCTGCCTCAAATCCATTTTAATATTATCCTCCCATCTACACCTTGGCCTCCCCAAAGATCTTTTCCCCTCAGGTCTTCCAACTAACACTCTATATGCTTTTCTGGATTCATCCATACTTGCTACATGTCCTGCCCATCTCAAACGTCTGGATTTAATGTTTCTAATTATTTAGGTGAAGAATACAATGCGTGCAATTCTGCGTTGTTTAACTTTCTCCATTCTCCTGTAACTTCATCCCTCTTAGCCCCAAATATTTTACTAAGCACCTTATTCTCGAACACCCTTAACCTCTGTTCCTCTCTCAAAGTGAGAGTCCAAGTTTCACAACCATACAGAACAACCGGTAATATAGTAACTGTTTTTTTTTTTAATTCTAACTTTCAGCATTTTCGGGAGCAGACTGGATGACAAAAGTTTCTCAACTGAATAATAACAGGCATTTCCCATATTTATTCTGCGTTTAATTTCCCCTCGAGTGTCATTTATCTGTTGCTCCAACGTACTTGAATTTTTCCACTTTTTCAAAAGATACATTTTATATTGAGGTTTCGCAACAAGCTCTTTTTTTTACGGTGATGGGTTGTTAGTCCTTCGCCCAAATCCCAAGCTGGAGGACCACCACTTATCAAATTTCCGCGACTGTCTGTTCAATATATTTCAGTTATTCTAGCTGCCAATATGGCGAGTCGCAATTTGTCTGGTATCGCTTTTCTCAGTTGTGTCTTTCTTCGAAATAATTGGCGATACAGAAGTTATCAAATTTTCCTGATGGTTCACAAAAATTGCTAGTTAAAGATATTTTCTAACATGTCCCTGCAATATAAATTAATATGTAGTTTTAAATGGCTTTAATTATCTTGGCA